>NC_056748.1:327138664-327328664 GCF_019279795.1 Protopterus annectens
AAACCCTACCCAAAACCCGTAAAAAACACACTTGCCTTCATCTGCAACCACCCACTCACACACCGCAACACCAGAACTGCTAATTCATAATCTCCGAACTATAGGATTTTGAATTTCGCGCTTCTGGGGTTTTGGTATTCTGCACTTTCGCCCTTCTGTTCTCGGGCTACTGAAATTCGGGATTTCAGTAGTTCAAGATTCTGAAGGGAACCCATGTGAGCACATGCATCACTGCAAGGACAGTCTCTGTTCTTTTGTCCATGCAGGTGTTCTCCATTTGAGCCAGTAAGGGCTATATCATCAGTTGGATTGTCATGTTCATGTCCTCCCTGCTCCGGCTACCTGTATTCTAACTCATCCCTCATGCTATGAGGGCTTTTTTTTTTTTTTGTAACAAAAAAAAAAATCTTTGTTAAATTATCATGTATGGCAAAGGCAGTATTACACTTGTATAAATGAAAAACAAATCACATTAATGCAATTTTAGTTGCAAACATTAAGCATCACAGACCCAGTTGAAACAACTGTAGTTTGAAACATTATACATCACTTATAATATATCCAGTGATTGTCAGTTAACTGTTACATAGCTCATTCAAATCCTGCCTTCTGACTTGTTCCTCCTGTGCATATAATGTTCCCACAATTCCCATTTTTTTCCTATGTAGTTTGCTCCTTCCCTTTTCTAAAGATCCCATATCCAGTTGGTTTATCTCCGTTGCTGTATTCAGTATTTATAGTAAAGTTGGCTTAGACTTTAACTTCCATTTTCTAGTAATTGTTTCTTTGGCAGCTATCATAATTAGACTCAGCAAGGCCTTGCTATATCTAGACAATTCCAGTTTTCTATCATAGCTCAAAAAAAGTTAATTTCCTTAGTTACACCAGTTTGCTTACCCAATATCTCTAACAAAGCAGTCTGCAGAGACTCTCTAAAGTCTGCCAATCCATTACACTCACAGAAAATATGTTCTCAGTTACCTCTTTCTTCCCCATGACATCTCCAGCATGTGCTGTCTACCTGAGGAAAGCCCTTTGGAGTATAATAATTGGAGTATAAAAGTACCTATGTAAACGCTTCCAAGCAAAGATCCTAAATCTTCTAGACTTTATTGCATATTTGGAAGATATGTGTATACCCCCATTGTATCTTTGTGAATTGCTTATCCAATCTCTTTTCCTATTCCTTTCTAAGCTACTCTGATCCTTATAGTTGTCATGCAATATTTTATATGCTGCACTAATTATTCCTTTTTTAACTGCAGCTTCTGTTCTAGTTTATATTAAAAAAAATGGTATGATGGCTTTTTATTTATTTATTTATTTATTTATTTATTTTTGGTAGTTTTCCTACTAATAACTATCATAATGTCTCACTCCTGGAGGGATTTTTTCGTGATTGTGAATAGATGCTTTGGGTTAGTTATTTCAGTTAATGTAATAATTGTACTTTTCGTCCTCAGTGTGGAAATGTTTAGTCAGTTTTTGTATTTTATAACTTTATTATTTAATACATCTGTAGCTCATCTGGATATGTCCACAGTTATTGACTCATCACCATATAGCTTTAGATTTGTAATACCGATGAGCTGTAGCAGAAAAAGTAAGGAAATACCCATCACAATGATTAGTTATCTGTCAAGATGTAGAAGTCAGTAGAGAAAATAAATATGAAAAGAGTAGCAGTGTGTCGAGTATGATACTTGCTGAATGAACATGATTATCTGTGAAAGTGATAAGAATGACATCTGCAGCTCTTATTGGTAATGTAGATACGGTGGTGAGCTGTGGTCCATTTAAGAAAGTCCTGTAATTGTTGGTAGAAAACTAAGAAGCAGTACTGAGACAGCCAAGGTCAAACTTCTGTTCCACTAGTGTAGTCATCACCGTTTTTGCATTCCCGCTGGTAATAAGTCAGTTACTCTACCATAAGCAGTAATTAATGCTGTACTTTGAACATTACCAATGATGTGACTAACACGCATTTGCTACTTTAGCTCTGCTACATGTATGGCTCACATCATGATCTGCAAGTTGATAGACATTTTCATGAAAATTTCAGTTAATCGTGTGCAAAGCAAAAACAGCATTTTCATTTAAACAAATTGTGCTCTAACCAACAGCTGTTAACCAATGTGCTCTTATTGTTCAAGGAAGAAAAAAAGTTCAATATCCAGAATTCCTTAACTGTTTTACTGCTCTTCCTGGCTTTTCCCTCTTGACATGATTTAGTTGTTTCTATTGGTTTTATATAAACTGAATGCTCCCCTGTTATTTCTAACCTTTCTTGACACTTCTTTTGATAATCACCATTCCCCCCCATCACACGCCTTTTTTCTTAGTTTTTCAGTTGTTTGATTTATGCCTAGTGGTTCATTTTCATTTGTTTACTTGTTTTACACAGTACTTGTATTGCCCCAGGAAGGTCTGATTTTTTTCCATGTTGTTTCTTTATTCCTTCCCTTATCCTTTGACGCATATGATACCAGCTAATTGAGTTACTATCTTATTTTATTTATACTGACTCAAATCCAGTGGGCCAACATTTGAATGACTTTGATTCTAAAGCATAAGTTATTGTGATAGCCTCCCATGTTCAGATGTAAGAACTGGTATTCATTCTCATCTGAAAGTACATGTTCCAGAGTTTTGATGATGAGTTCAGTACTATTTGTTAGAAGCATGCCTCCTAAGTTGTTAAGAAATGCTATACTTTTGTAGTTAGCTGATGGAGTGGGGTTTTGGTAAGTAGGTGATACATTTAAGTCTGTAAGCAACAGTATCTGTCCCCATACAGCTGTTCTGAAGATTTCTTCTATTATTTCTTTCTTAGTAATTTTCTTTATCTTGGTGCGAGACTGCATACGTGATTTTTGGCATTTACTTCACCTTAGTTAGTTTGAAGGTTTTTCTTCCATGTCCTTATGCTCTAAATATATGGAATATGACTAATATATTTCATTTTTTTTCAAGTTAGATTGACCTTGGAGATGATGTATGTAGAGTTTAGGGTTGTGGGGCAGAGCTTGTACATTGGTGGGGGGGGGGGGTGTACAGGAGGTGCAATCCTTCTCCACAAAATGCTTTATAGATTACTCTGTCTGTGAATGAAAGATGGCAGTTAAAACAGGGCATCATGTATGTGTGGTCAGAATTTGGGCATCAATCAGGCCAGCTTTTTACTTGCAAATGTGCCATTCTTTTCCTTCAAGGTGGCCCATTTTATTACTCCCATTCATTGTTTACTTTTATTTGCTATTTTTCTTGTTTATGGAGAACACTGCCCTTATTTTTATCTCTTGTCCATCTGTCTTATAAATTGATTAGTCTAATATGTTGATATCCCAGGAAAGATTCTCTTGTACCATTTGTAATTGCCTACCACCATATACATTTTTCTTTTTTTCCATCAAAACAACAAAATCTAGGATACAGCTGGTATACAGTTTGCCGTATAGCTAACTGTGTTCTCATCTCACCAGATAGTTTTGGAAAGGTGGCAGTAGGCATAGTCTGTCATCAACCATGTGAAAGTCTGAGAACCTCCCTTCCAATATATACTTAGGTGTCAGCTGAACAGCCTTCACAGAAGACCTTGCTAACTTTCTTTTAAGTCTGAAAGTGAATTTTTATTTGTTGTGTGTGACATATTTAATAATCCTTTTATGCCATTTGCTGCTAAAATTCCTCATGTTTTGAATGGCTCTGTGGTTTCACAGTAAGCTAGAATAAGATTCTCAAATTCAGTTTGTACCAGAAATGGGAAAGATTAAATTATCCATATCAGCATTCACTGCTTGTGCTTTCTTATTCTGAGGTGCCAAAGAGATCTAAGGATAAACATACTCCTCCTGAAATCATGAAATTCTGATTGACAAAATATCAGGACAGTCTTGTAGTAGGATCAGGAATAACTTCCCAGTAGTGATTTTCTGGTGGCTTGCTTCCTCTACCTCTTCCAAGCATAGAGATTTGGTCGCTGCACCTCTTAATAAATTTTAGTACCTGAGTTACCCCTGCTCAGATGTTAAAGCCATCAGTCTCTTGGTTTGGATATTTGGTCTTAAAATTGCATGATTCATCATTTTTGCATTCATATATAATTATAAATTCTCTGGTCAGGTGTGGTGCTCTCTTCATCTTGTCTAGCAGTTTCTCTTTAAGTCCGTAATATTCTATGCAAAACCTGCCTAATTTGAGCAAAAGCACACCTTTTAAGGTATAAGAAATTTGAAATTGGTGGATTACCCTTAAGTTCTTTATATCTTTCAATCCCTTTTTAATGACTTTTTAATGGTCTCTAACCTCTGTAGAGTTTTCCTTGTGAGCAATTCTAGTCTTTTTTTCTGCAGTCTGTATATATAATTTAAATTTAGATGTGTTTTTTAAGGTACTTTGTTAATACTTCTGTTGCACAGTGACTGAGCTACCAAAGATGGATTCATCTTGTACTTTTCATTTCAGTCTTCAGGCATAGCCATTTATTTCGAAAACACTGAAGAGCCAGCAAAAACCACTGTCCAACAGATAAATTACGAACCACTTGTTTTATTTAAAGCTGAAGTGCGAATTATCACGTACACTTTTCGTCGGAGCTCCTGCCCCAACTTCATCAGACAAACACTAACCAACCATTACAAGTTCATATAAGAGGAGCTCCGACGAAAAGTGTACTTGATAATTCGTACTTCAGCTTTAAATAAAACAAGTGGTTCGTAATGTATCTGTTGGACAGTGGTTTTTGCTGGCTCTTCAGTGTTTTCGGAGAAGTTTTTTCCTTATAGCCATTTATTTCCCAGACTTTTTTGATCCATCTACTTCCTCAGTGCCAGCAACCCATAGCCACTGGGAAGGTCAGAGTTGAGTTAAGGATGGACAGTCATTCTACACCACATAACTGTTTTTGATGTGCTTAGTTCTCTTACATCTTTCCTGGCTTGAAGTGTAAGGTGCATTGTATACTGTGGGGATGCCACTATTTCTTAAAAATACTGTTCTTTCTAGCACCATGTCCCCCTTGTGCAGCTAAAGGTCCTACTGTGGTTCCAGTCACTGGCAGAAATGTATTAGTGGAGTATATTATCTGATGTTATCTATTTTCATCCAATTTAATGTTTGGGTTGTTGGATCCTGTTGGATCCAACCTCAGTGCTGTCTACCAGAGCTTTTTATCCGAGAACTCTGACTCCTCCTCCTACCTGTTCTGACTTACCTCAGATATTGTTTGCCACTTGTTCATGCAGATGTGTTTCCGAGAGCTTTTCTTGCAGTCACAAAAAGTGAAAGCCATTTTTTTTCAATATTTTGACTCCTCTTTTTAGCATATCATAGTTTGAATTTTAGTGTTGTTTTACTTGTTAAGGTAGTGTTTTATGTAGTAAGTCTTTTTCTGAGTGCCTTTTTGGTTGTAAAACTTTCTAGTACTGTTATTGTTAGTTTTTTACTTTTAGAGAAGCAGTAATTGCTATCCCTTTATTGTTACTGTGTTCAATATTGTTTCTACTGTTTTAATATACATACATACATATATATATATATATATATATATATATATATATATATATATATATCACATAGAATTAAGTTATATTTATATAGTGATAGTTTTTTGTGTACATTACTTTTTTAATTTCTGAAAAATCAATTGGGTTTTAAAATGTGTTCAGCCTGTGGACACAAGATCCTGCTTCAAGACCCTCACTTCCTTTTTGTCTATTCTTTGGATGCCTCTTGCCTTCAGACTAACTGTGATATCTGTGTTGACTTTGAATCCAGAGCAATCCAAGGCAGGAGAGAAAAAATAATAGTTAAGGATATGCTTTCTGCACAGACCGGGTCTTCAGCTATGTCATCTGAAGTAAGCTAGTCATCTGTTTGTCCCAAAACTGAGAAGAGAAAGGGGAAAGACAAGAACAGAACTAAAGAAAAACATTGAGAGAAGTCTGTAGAAAAAAGGACTGATGAAAAGATGTTAGAAGAGAGCAGAGAAATACAGAAACAGATCTCCAGATCTGAGCAGTCTACTCGGACTGATACCTAAGATTTCAAGGCAAGCCAGGTCCATCTGCCACCCGAACCCAAACTCCTTCACCTAGAGCTACTTTTTCCCCTGGGTCCAGTGAGTCCTCGGTTACAGTGGCCAATCCTGCAACATCAGCTATCTTCAAAATTTGCATCTGGAACGTCATTGTCAAAGTCTGGATGATCCACCAGAAATCCCATTGAAATGGATGTTGATTGGATGATGAAATTCTTGAGGATAGAGATCCAGACGGGTATCCTCCTGGTACCTTTCTGCAGAGGAGGGCTGAGAACATGCCCATTGACCCTGTTGCACTTTTCTCCAGTATTAGTTCCCTACTCAGAATTGGTTTCTGTGGGTCTAAACCCATCCAGCACAACTTTGTCAGATCTGACAGCTCTACAGATTTCAGCTTTGACTTCATCCATTTCTCTTTTGATTCCAGTGCTTTTGGGCCAAGACAAGCCCTGGAACCAAAGCAGAGGAGTTGGAACACTGACAGCGGAGTCAACACCAAAGTTTTCGGAGACGTTCCTTCCCATCGATGTTTCAGCAAGGTCCTCCTTAGAGCCAATCTCCACTGGAATTGGGTGATTCTTTGAGCCAGCTGACAGAGGAAGTATTTCCTAAGCTCAGTTTTCAAGGTCATGGAAAGGGCCTTCACTGGTCCAAGAAGGGAAGTAGGTGCACTGAGATTGCATCCATCCCAACACCCTATGGATCCTGTGCCTCATTCCTCATATTTGAGTCAGTGAGGGCAGTCAGAACCCCCTAGGCTTTGAGACAGTTCTACATTTGAGCTCCCCTGCCTGATTCTGATATTTCGCAGTTAGATCCCCAGAATCATGTTCTGCGAAAGCAGATGTGCAGATGGAAGCACATAGACTCCTTGCATGAGTCAATCACTGAGGACACCAATTTGGATGAAAAAGAAGGATCCCTCGGTCCCCCAGAAGACATCAAACTTGGGGATATTCTAGAATTGATGAAATAGAAGTGGGGGGGCACTGAAACTTCTTCAGATGAGCTGTGTTCCTTGAAACCTTTGGATCTGGCCCATCTGTGTCATGGGTGGTCCCCCATCCTTATGCCTTTATAGACCTCATAGCACAGAGGGCATGGAAGGATCTTGACATTACAGAGTCAATCCCCAAGAAGCCAGACCGTATTCTCATATCTCCAAAAGACAGGAAACATTGGTCTAAGAGCGCTTCTTTAGATGCCATGATGGTAGCACCAGCCACAAAGAAAACTATCTAATGAAAGTTCTTCTGTCCATCCTCCTTACGGTAAGTCTAGGGAAATGGACTTGTACCTTAGAGACCTTTGTACTTTAGGCAGTGAATTACCTTGCTCAATTAAATAATTTCCAAAGGGACTTGATCAAGGATGCATCCAAGTTTCTTTTGGGTAACTTATCATGAGTTGTCCAAAAAACATTGGATGCCAAAATGTCTCCCCTTCAGTCTACTTCCCGTGTTGCCAAGCGACTTCTATTGAATGCTGTAGATGGCACATCAAGAGCATTTGGCATAGACATTACCTTGTGTCGCCATGTCTGGCTACTGTTTGCAACTTCACAGAATGTTACAAGGCATTCTTCATTAATGGCCATTTTGATAGTTTCTTGCTGCTTGGACCCAAGTTAAAAAAAGATGCTTATCTGGGGCGAACAAGATGGTAAGACCCTGTCTGCCATCAGAATCCATTTTCCACTCCACAAAGGTCTTATTCCAGGAATCAAAGAGATGGTAAGAAAATGGAAAGAAAGGGATTTCCTTGATAAAATGCAAGAGTTTAGAAAGATTGCTGTTAAACAGCTGTTTTTTCATGATAAATCTAGAGCACAAAAGCTTTTAGCGCAATGAGTCAGGCAACAGAAAGTAGAAAGGGTTGTCACCAAGGTTAGAGGGCTGATGACAAGAGATCCTGTAGAGGTATTAGAAATATTCTGAAAATTTTATGAAAGTCTGTATAAAGCAGAGAAATGTGGAAATCAAGAAAAAGTACAAATGGAAATGTTTATGGAAGAAGTATGCCAAGGTTAGAGGTACATGAGGCTCAATTACTAACAGGATAGGAGGAAATGAGATAAAAATGGTGATGTATTACCAATCCATAGGGAAGTTCCCAGGAGTAGATGGTATTCCTGTGGAAGTTTGGAAGCTAGAAGGGGAAAAAATTATTAAGATCTGGAAGGTTTAGTTTAACAGTATTTTAAGAAGAGAAGCACCACCAACATCCTGGAAGAAAGTGGTTGTGGCTGTAATACCTAAAGTGGGTAAAGACCCATCAGATCCAGCTTCATACAGGCCCATTTCAATCCTCAACAATGATTATAAAGTGTCTATAATGGCTAAATGAATGACAAAGGTGATGCCAAAATTGATAGATATGAATCAGTGTGCTTTTGTGGAAGGGAGGCAAACATCTGACAACATTATCAGAACATTCATGATCCAGAGAGAAGCAGAAAGTAAGAAAATACTACTGGTAGGTCTTTATGCAGAGAAAGCATTTGACAAAGTAAGCGGGGAGTTTATGAGCAGGGCAATGGAAACATTTGCATTCCCAGATAAAATTGTAAGGGCTGATTAGGAGGATATATGAGGGATCGGAGGCAAAAATTAAAGTGGGTGGGTTCTTCTCTGATAATTTGTTTGAACACAGGAACCAGACAGGGGTGTCCACTTTCCCCCTTTTTTATTTGTATTACATTTAGAACCATTGGCAAAGAACATAAGGACTCATAAATTCAAGGATATAATTGGTATGGTAGTCAAAAGCTGGCTGTATTTGCAGCTTATCTTATTTTATACCTGATAGAACCAGAACAAGACATTACAGTGTTGTGGAACATTTTGAGACAGTCTCAAGTCTTTTTGGGCTACAAAACTAATTAAGCTAAAACAAAGGCAATAGCTGTAAATTATGTACCCACACACAAATTATTCAGCAATATCCATATTTATGGGGACATGATCAAATGAAGTACTTAGGAGTATGGATTAAAAAAGGATTCTGGTGTGGCAGCTAAGGATATGTGGTAAGAGACTAAAAAAAGATAATACAAAAAAATGAGAAATTGGAAGCTCTGTTTTAATGGATATGGATATCAAGATACAAGCAGTTAAAATGTTTTTTTGTCACTTTAGTTGTATACACAGGTCAGGCATAGTTTTATCAACCAGAGGAGAAGTTGTGCATAACAGTAATAAAAATAGAGTTGAAGGATTTTATCTAGGATAGGAAAATGGCAAGAGTCAAATGGGAGTCGCTGATTCTTCTGATAGAACAAGGCATTTTGGGATTACCTGATTTGAGGAGGTGTTTCAGAGCTACACAGGTAAGGCTACTATACATAGCACAAACAAAAACCTATAATTGAAAGTGGAAAGGGATGATGAATTAATGGGGGAAGCTCAAGAAACAAGGAGAGACTGGGATTTTGGATGCAGATCTTTAAGGAGAATAAGAATAACCGTACAAAATATTATGTTCATAAAGTAGCAAAAAGTATTCTAAGAAGTAAGCCAACACTGGAATAAAGAAAGGAGATTCTTCAGCTAGGGATGACTGCAATTAGGGATACAGACAATAACAAGAGGGGGCTGGAATTTATTGGAAAAAACTTGCAAAAGTACCAAGGTATTGGGAGCAAATAATTAGAGAGGGAAAGATAATTGAATGGGAAGAGGCCAGAAGGTTATTTGGACTGCAAGCTACAGATTGCTTTCCCTCTCAAGGACTGATATCAGGGTATAGGCAAAGAGAAAGAAATAAGGGGATCATAAGTAAAAGACCAGCATTAGTAGAGTATTTAGTACTATCTAGAACAGAAGCTACTGTAAAAAAAGAATAATTAGTAGAGCATATAAAATATTGTATGATAAGTGTAAGAATAAAATAGAGGAGGTTAGAAAGGATTTGGAAGATATACTGGATAAGCAATTCACAAAGAAATAATTGGGGGAGATCTGTATGTCTCGCAAAGATTTAGGATCTTTGCTTGGAAATGTTCACATAGGTATTTTTGTACCTCAAGTAGACGCCAAGGAATGTTTCCTCAAGTAAGACAGTAAATGTTGGAGGTGTGATGGGGAAGAAAAAGGTAATTGGGAATATATATTTCTAGGAGTGTAATGAGTTGGCAGACTTTAAAAATTCCATACATAATACTCTATCATAAATACTGGGTGAGCAAATTGGTATGACTAAGCAAATTACGTTTTGAGCTATGATGCAGAATTGAATTTCTGAGTCTAACTGTGTTGGCTGCCAAAAAAGCAATTACTAGGAAATGGAAGTCAAAGACTAAACCAATTGTATTGGAAGTAGTGAATATAATAACAGAGGTAAAATACCCAGAAATGGGATCTTTAGAAAAAGGTAGGAGCAAATTACATAGAAAAAATGGAACTTGCTGGAACAATACATGCAGATGAGGAATAAGGTTTAAAAGAAGGCAGGATTTGAATGAGCTGTGTAATGTTTGACTGACTGATTGGATAGATTATAAGTGATGTATAATGTTTGCAACTAAAATTATGTCTGTGTGGGTTGTTTTCATTTATATAAATATATGATTGCCTATGTGATAAGTGATAATTTAATAAAGATATTTCTTGTTTAATTAAAAAAAGGGAAGGTAAGAAAATGTGGTTCAGGAAATCACAGGGTTTTCACTACAACACTGTTGGAGACAGACATTTACAAGGCAGAGGAGGAGGCAATTCAAATGCACATCACCCAAGAGACAGAAGTGGACCAGAGAAGCAAGGTTTCGGTGGTCCTTTCACTGTGAAACCCTACCAGAATCCCTGAAGAGTTGCTGGATGCTGCACTCTGGAGACAGCTGGGGGAAGCTTAACCTGACACCCTCAAGCCTGGCAAACCATAACTCCCAATTCATGGGTGTTAAGGATAATCAACAGAAGCTATAGCATACCCTTTTTGTATCCCCCAAACGGGCTAACTGTTGCTAATATTCCACCCAATCATTTGGAATCCGCAGTGACAGAAATGTCAAAGTTGCTAAATAAAAATCATACAGGTCCCCCGCATACCAGTTATAATCCAGAGTCTATTCCAGGTTCTTTTTAGTTGCAATGAAGACGGGGACATCAAACCAATATTAGATAGTGGTCACTTCATTCAGTTTGTCAAAACAGATAAATTACAGATGTTCATGAAACAGTCCATGATACCTCTCTTGAGGAAGGACGATTGGGTGTATTCTCTTGATCCCCAGGATGCCTACTACCACATCAAGATTCAAAGGGAATCTAGAAGATTCTTCCATTTCCATCTGGGAGCCAATCATTTCCAATTCAGATCACTGCTGTTCGGTCTCATCACAACTCCTGGGTGTTCACCAAGTTTATGGCAGTCGAGGCAATTCACCTATGACTGCAGGGGAAACACATTTTCACATCTCCAGGTGATTGGCTTCTAACTGCTACCTCCAGGGATGTACTATTAAAGCACCAAACCTTTCTACTCAGTCTTTCAGACCAATTAAGAATAAGAATCAATTTATATGAAGAGCAAATTGCCACCCACACAACACAGAATTTATTGGATATCAGATATAGTTCAACAAATTGCCAAACTTTCAATCGCAAGAGTCTGATTAAGACTGGTAGATTTTCAAGTAGTTCTGCATCCTTGCACACAGGCAAGACTGATTCTTTGTTTTTTAGGTTGATTGGCTTCTGCCATTATGTTAGTACCTGTGACGACCGTGCCCTGGCCCAGCAGTCAAGGAGCCTCAATCCTCACCACTAACACCAGGGAGGTTGTCTCATAGAGCAGGAAAGGATAACAAATACACACAGAATTTCTCTAAAGTGCACACAGAGATCAAAGTCAGTCTGGGGCTTGTTGCTCCCTTGCTTTCCAGGTCCCCAGTAAGACTCCTCACTGGCACAGCTATAGGGTCCAGATCTCAGCCTAGCTGGCAATTTAACCTCCAGTACCCTGTCTGTCCCACCAGTGCTTCATGTCTCTGCCCAGGTAGCTGACACACCACACACACTTTGAGATAAGTGTTTATATAACTTCACAGACACTCCTGGGAATGGCTAGCACAGATTCTCCAGCTGTGCCTTTTTACCTCGACTATGTGGTAGTAATTTCTGCCACAACCAGCTAACAATTATCAGCTACCCAAAGGCCCTTGAAATGTTGTCCAATTATTACTGTGCAATATTATTATCCAATTGATAATGTGTCTAAGACTTATTAGAGTGGCCTATTACAATAACCTCTATAAATATGCAATGTACTCTAGAGCCTACTATCTCTACACAAACCAGCCACAGGTAAAGGTTTTTAAAATATTTAATAATAAATAATTAAAACACAAGACAATAGTACTACACCACAGGGATATCTAAGAGTTCAGAGATCACACAGAAACTTAAAATAATACAGTAGGACAGGTCTGATGTCAAAGAAAAACACTTAATCTAACTTTCTAATCTTCAGAGAAAACACAGTGCTATAATCCTACTTGCATACATAAAGAGCATAAGCAGTGCTGGGGTTGATGGTCCAAGTCAAAAATGCTTTTTTGTCTCACTGAACAATAGTTTTTAAAACACTAACAAACAGCTCTTCTAAGGCCCTCCCAAATTACATCATTTTGACACTTAGGTTTTCCCAGTATTCACATTACATCATTTTGACACTTAGTCTGGAGTTCCCAGGCCACAAACTGCATTATTTAGCAATCTAACACCTGCTCAGGAAACTACAACAATAAAAGACATTTTACATTTATAGTCTAACAATTATTCCTTAAGTTAAGACAATAGAAAGAATTTGTTCAGCCAGCTGATTCGGCACCACCATTTAGATAATTATAACTTCAAAGAATATTTGAAATGCTTGGCTTGGTTTTCATTACAGCAGATGGCAATGTTGCAACAATCTTGAAGTTCACATTTTACAGTGTTTTCTTTCATTTAAGAACACAAACCTGTATTTTACATTTATTTATACAAATGATAGAATTATTTATCAAATTCTGTTTGAATAGGCTGGCAGCCTTCACATTGTTTCCCCAGTCTTCACATCTCTTCTCCCCCCTGGAGAACTCAAGCTAGTTTTTCAAGTGACCCTTGAGGAATGCCGCTTGAGAGAGTTAGGTCTATCTGAGGGTACCTCACCCCATTCCCTGTCTCGAGAGCCCATCTGCATTGGCATTGCTAATCCCACTGCAGTGCTGCACTGACATATATGCTTGCAACCCCAGGCTCCATCTTAGCAACATGGCATTTTGCTGACTGGCTCTGTTTAACCACGTTAGAGGGTTGTGATCTGTCATAACAGTGAATTTTCTTCCATACAGATAAGGCTGAAGTTTCTGCAGTGCCCACACTATAGCTAGACATTCCTTTTCTACAGCTGCATAGCATTCCTCCCTGGATTGGAACCTATGACTGAGATAAACCACTGGGTGCTCTTCTCCCTCTGAAGAAATCTGACTAAGTACAGCCCCCACCCCATGGTTTGATGCATCCACTTGCACAACAAATTCTTTGCTGTAATCTGGACTGGCTAACACAGGGGGTCCTCCCAAAGCTTCTTTAAGCTTCTAATATGCCTGCTCACATGCTGGGGTCCACACTACCTTATCTGGCATGTTCTTCCTTGTTAGGTCTGTGAAGGGAGCAGCTGTGGTACAATAACTGGGGATGAACTTTCTGTAGTACCCTGCTCTACCTAAGAATGCCCTCACCTGCTTTTTGGTAACAGGTGCAGGCCATGCCTGAATAGCTTCCAGTTTAGCAGGGTCTGGCCTTATCTTACCACTCCCCACTCTATGTCCTAGGTAGGAGACCTCTGCCATACCCACCTGACATTTTCTCAGCTTAATGGTCAGCCCTGCCCTCTGTGGTCTGCCCAGCACCTCCCTGACAATGCTGAAGGTGCTCTGGCCAGGAATGACTGTAGATGGCAATATCATCTAGGTAAGCAAGGGCAAACCCTCCTGCTAGGATATTATCCACCAGCCTCTGGAAAGTCGCTGGGGCATTCTTCATCCCAAAGTGCATCTTTGTGAACTCATACAAGCCAAAAGGAGTCACAAAGGCTGGCCTCCTTCTAGCACTGGGAGTCAAATGCACCTGCCAGTAACTCTTGGTAAGATCAATGATTGTAAGATACGTAGCCCCACCCAGCTGCTTTAGGGCCTCATCTGTCCTAGGCATAGGATAAGCATCCGACTCTGTGTGACTATTTAATTTCTTGTAATCCAAACAGAACCTGGTGCTGCCATCCTTCTTTGGCACCAACACCACTGGTGAGGCCCAGGGACTGTTAGACCCTTGAATCACCCCTAGTTCCAACATCTCCTGTAATTCCTCCCTCAGAGTCTGTTTGACTCTCTCAGGCACCCTATAAGGGACCTGCCTAATAGGCCTTTGGGGTCCTGTATCCACCTGGTGCTGCACCAGTTGGGTGATCCCTGGTTTCCCAGTGAACATGTCCCCAAATTCCTGCAACACTGCTCGGATTTCTTGAACCTGGGTAGGCGATAGCTGCTGGGACATTGCTACCTGAGCCCAAGCCTCACTGAGGAGATCAGTCCCCAGATCTCCCTCAGACTCCTCCTGCAATCCACTGCAAATGCTCAGCACAAGGGCCTCCCTATCATGGTATGGTTTAATCATGTTAACATGGTACATTTTGTGCCCCTGCCGTCTGCCTAGCACTTCCACCATGTAGTTATCATGACTTACCTTTCTTACCACCTTGTAGGGTCCCTCCCAAGCTGCTTGCAGCTTGTTGCGTCTGACAGGAATGAGAACCATTACCTGCTGCCCCACAGCATATTCTCTAGCTTGAGCATTCCTGTCATACCACACCTTTTTCTGTTGTTGGGCTTCTGCCAGGTTCTCCTGGGCCAAGCCCATGAGTTACTTGAGCCTTGTCCTGAGGTGTAGGGCGTATGACACAACAGACTCCTTGTGAGACTCACACTCACCTTCCCCACTCATCTCAAATTAAATCTAGAAGTCCCTTCACCCTATGCCCATACAGCAACTCAAAGGGTGAAAAACCTGTGGATTCCTGGGGAACCTCTCTGTAAGCAAACAACAGATGGGGCAAATATTTGTCCCACTCCCTGTTAAACTGATCTGCAAATGCCCATAGCATGGACTTGATTGTAGCATTTAACCTCTCAACAAGACCATTAGTCTGGGGATGGTAGAGGGTGGTCTTCATGTGCTTCACCCCACAGGACTTCCACAGGCAAGCCAGCAAGTCCGACATGAAATTGGCACCTCGGTCAGTCAGTATTTCTTTTGGGAAACCCACCCTGCTGAAAATGTCTAACAAAGCATTTGCCACCTTCTCTGCCTTAATGGAGGACAAAGCCACTGCCTCAGGGTATTGTGTAGCATAATCCACTACCACTAGGATATACTTTTTCCCTGTGGAACTTGGGGTACTCAGAGGACCCACAATATCCATCGCTACCCTCTTAAATGGCTCCTCAATCACAGGCAAAAGCATCAAAGGAAGTTTCACCTTGTCTCCTGCCTTGTCTACCTTTTGGCACTGCTCACAGGTCCTGCAGCACCCTGTTATAGGTTCATAGGTTAGTACTAGGTTAGCTGCCCTTGCGAGCCATTGTAAGCCTAGCCAATTATCCCTTGTGAGACTCAAACCCTGTACCTTGTGTTTGTAAGGCAAACACCTTAACCATTAGGCCACCCTCCCAACCCTACATCTCTGGAAATTACAGGCCAATAGAAGTTTTGCATAATACACCTCTTTGTACGTTTTATGCCCATATGACTTGCAAAGGGAACATCATGGGCTATGGCTAGAAATGCAAGCCGGTAAGCTCTAGGCACTACCAACTGCTGTACTATTTCATCTTCTAGCCTTCCCTCAGGGGTCCACTCTCTGTATAGTAACCCTTTGTCCCAGTGTACAGATTCCCCCTTCCCTTGAGTATCAGGTGCCTCCCTAGCTACCTGCCTCAGGCCTTGCAATGTAGGGTCTGAGAGCTGAGCCTGTCCTAACTCCGTCCTTATAACCCTTCCCAGCTCCCCTTCTACAGGACGTCTGGCATGCTCTGATAGTGGTGTCTCACTGTCAGCCTGGGTACTACTACTCACCTCTACCTTTGCAGTTACCCTGTCCAAGGGAACATCAGTACCCACAAGCAGCTGTGGCTCACATTCAGTTTCACTGCTGCAGAGTAGCTCACTCCCTAAAGTAACCATCTCAGCAGTCCTGGCTGCAAGTATGCAGTCTGTCTGGGTCTCCCCCAGGCTACCAGACCAACATGCTGGTCTCCTAGCCTCACTGTGTATAACTGCATAAGTACATGGTACTGCCTCATCCAAATTCTTCCCTCTCAGGACATCTGCAAGATGGTAGTTCCATACCCCTGTTGTCTCAAGACAACCCACTATTGGCATTTTGTCTTTCCCACTTACTGGCTCCCTCACCTTTGGTTCCCCACCTTGCCTCCATGGACATCTGTATGCCACATGGCCCCACTGGTTGCATTCAAAACATTTAACCCTAGCTCCTGGATGTGTACCTAGAGTAGTGCCTTCCCCGGCTACTGGCAGATTCTGTTGGGGCTGTCTGTGTTGCCCACTATGGGTTCCTTTAGACCTCTGAGCAGTACTGGGGGTCCCTTTCCTGTGCAGGGCTACCCTGCTCGCCAGATATAGGTCTTCCTTCTTCTCCAACTCATCTGAAGTAGCATATTGTCTATCAGCTAATCAGATCTTTATGTCTTCAGGCAAAGTGCTAAGGGCTTATTCCCTCATCAAAAGGTCTGCCAGCCCTTCAGAAATGGTGACCTGATATCCACTCACCCAGCTATGAAAATAAGTGCTCAGTCAAACATCATATTCATATACATTTTCATCTGCCTTGCGCCTATTCTCACAAAACTTTATACATTTCAGGTGTTAGCTTAAAACAGTCTAGCAGACATTGCTTTACAGCAGTATAATCAAAATGGACAGAGTCAGGCATTTGTGATATGCAAGTTACAGCTTTCCCATGGAGTAAGGGGGTCAGGAACCGTACCCAGAGCCTTTGGTCAAAACTATACTTTTTGCATACCCTTTCAAACATGTGAATGAAACTATCAAAATTATCCCACTCTTGAAATTGTGGAAGAAGTTTACTGACCTGTTGTGCTTCTGGGGTCCAGTTACTCCCTTCCCCATTACCTCCATGACTCTGGCGAAGAGTCAGCATTTCCCGATCATGCTTCCTCTGATGCTCCTTTTCTTCGGCTTCTATCTCCAAACGCCTGGCCTCCAACTCAAGTCTCTTTAACTCCAGCTGGATTTTTAAGTCCACTGCAGAAAGGTTGAGCTGTCCATTCTCCGAGGATATTGCATCTCCACTGCCAGTCTGATTGTCCTCGTGGATGCTGTTTTCTGATGCAGCTGTAACCAAGGCTGCAATCAGGTCTGCCTTAGTCAGGTTTCCATGCACCAGTCCCCTAGCCTGGCACATCTCCACCAGCTGGCTCATTGTCAGCTTTCCATACTCCTGTGATGACATGCTGCCTGCTCACCCTGACTAACTAAGCTAACAAAATAAATAAAACAATTGTGATCTGAACTCTGAGTATACACTGCATGGCTGATTTAGAGTACAAAACACTTTCAGAGATCACTGTACATAAGCTACAGGATTCACTCTACCCACACCACTACAAACCACAAGTGAGGATATCTTATCCCAACCACTGCCTAGCATTTATGTGAGGATATGTTATCCCAACCACTGCCACCACTTGGTGACAGTGGTGGGATTGATGGTCCAAGACAAAAATGCTTTTTGTCTCTCAATGAAGAATAGTTTTTAAAACACTAACAAACAGCTCTGCTAAGGCCCTCCCAAATTACATAATTTTGACACTTAGGTTTTCCCACTATTCACATTACATCATTTTGACACTTAGTCTGGAGTTTACAGGCCACAAACTGCATTATTTAGCAATCTAACACCTGCTCAGGAAACTACAACAATAAAAGACATTTCACATGTATGCTCTAACTATTCCTTAAGTTAAGACAATTGAAAGAATGTGTTCATCCAGCCAATTTGGCACCATCATTTAGATAATTGTAACTTCAAAGAACATTTGAAATGCTTGGCTTGGTCTTCCTTACAGCAGATGGCAATGTTGCAGCAATCCTGAAGTTCACATTTTACAGTATTTTCTTTCATTTAAGAACACAAGCCTGTATTTTACATTTATTTATACAAATGATAGAATTATGTATCAAATTCTGTTTGACTAGGCTGGCAGCCTTCGTCCATCTTTCCCCAATCTTCACAGTACCATTAAAAAGTTACCACATGGGGAGTGCTGTAGGAGACACTATCTGTTTAATAGTCCCAGAGTGTTCACCCTGTACACACCAGAATCTGTCTCACTCAAGTATGAAGAAACCATAAAAGATAGTGGAAAACTTCTGTGTAAGTGGTATGGGGGAGGCCTTTCTGCCTACCTGTTTTCCAGGCATCAGTAACCACAAACACTTCCCTTCTAGGTGGGTGGAGGGGTATTTCTAAGGGAAGATGGTTTAAGGGATTCAGTCACTTGTGGAGGCCAAACTTCACATCATTGTGTTGGAGATGAGGGTAGGTCTCCTAGTGTTGCAGGCATTTCAGGTCTTCCTACCCAAGGATATGATTTCCAACTAGATGGACAATATGTACATCAACAAACAATGTGGTGCATGTTCATATTCTCTTTGCTGGTAGACCATGTTTGGCAATGGACAATGTCTTTGCATTGTTTTCTAGTAGCAAAGCGCATACCTGAGACATCAAATATATACTAGTGGATAGACTGAGCAGGTGTATCCTATTACTTGCTGAGTGGTCTGTCAGACAGTGGCAACAAAGATCTTCAGCCACTGGGGCCAACTTTGTTGGGATCACTTTGCCTCCTACCTAAACAACAAATGCAGCAGATACTTTGCAGTCATCCCACCATGGGGGACAGTCACAGAGATGCTGTATCCACATTTGGTCCCTAGGTTTCCTCTGTGCCTTTCCAATGATTCCTCTTCTGACATGAGGTGCAAAACCAAGGTGATCCACATTGCCCCTGACAGGTATCCCTTTCACTTCACTTACTGTGCCCACCTTGGGTGCTGGATCCTATTCTGTTCTGGATCTACTGGGTCACCCATCTGGAATGCCTCTACTGGATCTTTAGACCCTAAAATTAACCACATACACGATAGCCATAGGTACCAGGCTGTTTTCTGTGTTAGTTAATATAATTTCTTCTTCTTAGAAAGAACTGACAAAAAAGACTTGCAAGAAGAAATGGAAAAGGTTTTCTATTTGGGTATCTTCAAAAGGATTAGATCTTTTTTGTGCCCGTCTTCTGTCAATACTGGAATTTCTTTTTTACCGGGTTTTTTTGACTGGCTTCCGGTTATTCTACTTTAAAAGTTCAGATAACTACCATTTCAAATTTTTACATAGGACATAATGGCTTGTCTGTTGCTTCTTTAAGGATATCTAAAGCCATCCTTAAAGGGACCTTTTTGTTGAGACCTCCCATTCAAAATCTTGTCACTTCATGGGATATCACATTCTTGCTTCAGTCATTGTCTCAAAAACCTTATGAGCCTGCAGCCTTAGCTGTCGTAGTTTCTTTCTTGGAAGACCATCATTCTGCTTGCCATTACCTCTGCTAGATAAGTTTTGGCATTACGAGTGCATTCATGCAAACCATACTTTCTCATCTTCTTCAAAGACAGACCGTCATTGAGAATGAACCCTTCCTTTCTTCTAAAGGTATACTCTGAAACAAATCTGAATCAATACATTGACTGACTTGTTTTTTTTTTTTTTCTGAGCTTCTCAACCAAGGGGAACACCTGCTTCATACTTAATGCCCACAATCAACTCAGATTTTACTTACACTGTACCAAAAATATTAGATAGTCTGACCGGCTGTTTGTCTCCTATTCTAAAACAAAGATAGGACAACATTTATCACAAGTCACATTTTCAAAGTGTCCAGCAGACTGCAGTTTATAAAATTTGAGGATTGCTTTTGCAATCATAACTTAAGGTTCATTGTGGTAGAGAGATGGCTACCTCAATACCATTTGCAAAGATAGTTCCTGTTAGTGACACCTGTGCAGCAGCAACCAGTTTACACCTTTGTTTCTTGTTATAAGTTGGATGTGCAATCTAGAGCTTGCACATCCTTTGGTTCTGCCATTTCATTCTAAGCAATGTCCTTCGTCTTTGGGTCCACCCAAGTGCTTTTGGGCGGCTTAGAACAACATTTGATGCAATAGTTATTTACTTGCCATCGGTGGAGACTGGTGACATCAAATCAAAGGGGGGGCTGCAGGAGACACCTGAATGGGTGGGGCTAACTTTACAGGGTGGAACTATGTTACAGTGGGAACAACACTTATCATGCTTACCATTTTCCATATAATAACTGCTCAATCACTATTGCACATGCTCAACAGTCTACCAAATACTAGAATAAATCACATTTCAGAGTTAATCAGGTGTTTAGGTTATACTATAACAGCACAAAACCTAAATATCTTTAAATAGTAAAAAAAAAGTGGTTAGTCTTGACTGCATGATGTAGTAAACATACATTGCACTGTATTCGGTAATCTGCATTTAGCGCAATGTCAAGTGGAAAGTAAGGAGATTGGGAAATCCCACTGTGCTATCAATTTATTATTCACAATTTAAGGTCACTCCCACGCTTAATGTGCCAGTGGTTTTGAGAGACAGTGACACAGGCTTGTATGACAGTTAACTTTACCAAAGTACATATTAATCTTGCAAAACCAGAATTACAACAGTAAACAGCAGGGTCAGTCAACTCATTTAATTCAAACAGTCCTCCCTCCCCATTACCGAACAAAAGTATCTGCTTTGAACCCAGCAGGATTAAAATAGAAATAATAGTAACAGCTAGGTTACATACTTGTATTAATTTCATTTAGCTGACAGAAACATTAGTCACAACTTCTGGGTGCCAGGTTGCTTTGCACAAATACACATTTCATTTTATTTTACTTTTGTTTACCCAGGTTTGTCCCATTGTTTTTAGTCAAAAAAATCCTTTTCAGCATATGTCTGGGGAGAAAAGCTCTGACATATTACAAATGTTTTTAAACAGACATTCAGTACATACATGAACAAATATGAAATAATATACATTAAAGGACAACCGCACCCACAGACTAAAAAAAATGTTAATTTCATCATGGTTTGGTGTTTCCTACATTTTAACACCACTCTGGAACTATTTAGAGCTTTTTATATATTTTATACACAATTTCTGACTCTGACCACATGGAGTCTGGCATCTTGAAATAATTCTGACTGTTTAGTCTGCCTCTAAGTATCCCAGAATGCATTGTTTGTCTCCGAAAAATTGCATCAGATCTGCCACATTTTCCCTAAAGCTCCTGTCAGTGCATTGATTTTACAGGCATTCACTGCTGTGTTATAGTCACCTACATTTGGTTAAAATGTTATCCTTTTTCAATGACTACTTAAAACACATGCAGTGCAAATGCTACAGAACGGAATTGAAAAGTGCATTTTATTGCTCTTTCTTCTTAGAAATGCTAACTTGATTTCTTTTGTGAAGGCTGAAATCTAGTTATTCAAGGTATCCCCCCTCCCCCTTCACACCTACCTTCCCTAGCTGTCAAAGAGCTAAGGGTAATTTGACCAATTATCTGCATGTGATTGACAGCTCACAGCAGGTGACCAGACTAATGTACTGTTTTCTTGTCGGCCTTTCCTTCCTTACAGTGGGAGACTTTTTTTGTTTCACTCCTGTCAAATTTAAAACCATGCTCCATAGCACTGGAAATAATCACTGTTTGGCAAAGCATCAAACTCCCACTTATTTTTCCTTCCTGTTTGGTTAAATAGCTAACAAATGATGCACTATAAACACAAAACATTTCACAGACTTGCATGACAGCACCCACATGCTTTTTTTAAGTGGTAATTTAAGAAAATTACGGTATTGCATACTACTTGTAATTTGATGTAGTGTTGTCGATTAATTGTGACAGACGGCTGCTTCTTATGTAAAAACATGCAGTTAATGTCTTTACCACTTACTGGCTCCCTCACCTTTGGTTCCCCACCTTGCCTCCATGGACATCTGTATGCCACATGGCCCCACTGGTTGCATTCAGAACATTTAACCCTAGCTCCTGGATGTGTACCTAGAGTAGTGCCATGGTCATTGTAAATTTATGCTCTTAGTTTTTGCAGCTGTTACTGTGCTTCTGCCTGTACTTTGTCATATATCGGTAAGGCTCTTTAGAAAAGTGAGATTATAGTTTGACATTTTTGCTAGGTTAAGAGTGGGCTGGGCAAGGCAGCTCTGACATCACAATGTGGGAGGTCCACTGGCTCTTCTATACAGCATGCAAATCAGGCGGGGATTGCATCACTTTGTGAGGAAACTTCCCAATAGCAAGAGCTCTGGCAGATGTGATATCATCATTTCAGAGCCAGCTAGAGGTTTTTCAACTTGGTTTTCAAAGTGAAAGTAAAACAGTATGGAAAGGTAGGAAGCCTAACAGGGGAAAACAGTTGAGTGTATTAGTTTTTAAAGCTGCATGGGTGATTTTTTGAGGCTGTATCAATGAACAGGGACTAAAAGAGACAGCAGGTTGAGCAATCTGCTTTAATATCCTGTTGTTCTTTAGGGATGACTCCTATATTTGATAATTAGATTACAGTCATCTGAAAGTACAGACAACTTTTTCAGTCTTGCAAAGTCAAAATTACAACAGTAAACAGCAGGACCAGTTGCTTCATTCACACATGGTCCCAGTCCCTATTGCCCACCCCATCCGCAGTATCTTATTTGATCTTCTGAGGTTAAAATACAAAAAAAAGGATAAAAGACAACATTGTTATTAATATATGTATTTTTGTCACATAAATAATAGCCAGAGTTCAGAGCTCGTGGTCTATCTTACTTCACTCATATGCATGTTACTCTTTCAAAGTAAGTCAGAAGTACAACAGTAACGCAAGTCATTTCATTCACACGTACTAGGCATAGCCTCCAGTCAAATTGCCTACTCACAATATCTGCTTTTAGCCTACAAGGTTTAAAATAGTGAAAAGAGAAGGCAATGGATACATTACTGTATTTCTTTTGCATCACATAATCAAGAGCATGCAGGTGATCTTACTTAAGCTTATTTTCCAGTAGAACAGGGCGGATTGGGGTTACCCAAATTGAAGGGACATTTCAGAGCAACACATTTAAGGCTCCTATACATAGCACAAGCAGAAAACTATAATTTAAAATGGAAAGAGATGATGATTAAACAGGGGGAAAGCTCAACTAATGGGGATAGACTGGGATTTTGGATGCAGACTTTTAAGGAGAACAATAATAATCATACAGAACATTATATTTATAAAGTAGCAGAAGGTATTCTAAGAACTAAGCCAATACAGGAATGGAGAAGGGCGATTCTGCCGATAGGGATGACTGCAATTAAGGATAGGGACAATAGGCAAGAGTAGGCAGGAATATATTGGAGAAAAGTGGCAAAGGAACCAAGGTATTGGGAGCAGATAATTAGAGATGGGTAAGGTAATACAATGGGAAGATGCCAGTAATTTATTTGGACTGCAGGTTAGAGATTGCGTTCCACATCAAAGATTGATATCAAAGTATAGGCAAAGAAAAATAAATTGGAGGGTCATAAATGAAAGACCAGCACTGGTAGAGATTTTGATAGAATCTAGAACAGAAGTTGGTGTAGTAAGGAACTATTAGTAGAGCATATAAAATATTGCATGATAACTATAAGAATCAATCAGAAGAGGTTAGAAAGGATTGGAAAGGGAGATTAGATAAGCAATTCACAAAGAAACAATGGGGGGATATATATATGTATGTCTCCCAAATATACAACAAAATCTAGAAGATTTAGGATCTTTGCCTGGAAGTGTTTGCATAGGTATTGAATACCCAAAGCAGGCTCCAAATAATTTTTCCTCAGGTAGACATTAAATATTGGAGATGTGATGGGGAAGAAAGAGGTAACTGGGAACATATTTTCTGGGACTGTAAAGAGTTGGTGGATTTTAAAGATTCCCTCCAGTCTGCACTTCGAAGATTCTGAGTGAGCAGACTGAAGTAACTAGGGCAATTATTTTTTTGAGCTATGATACAGAATCAGAATTACCTAGACATAGTAAGGCCTTGTTGAGTTTAATTACAATGGCTGCCAAAAAAGCAATTATTAGAAAATAGAAATCAAAAAGTCTAAACAAACTTTACAAGAAGTAATGAAGATAGTAACATAGATAAAACAACTGGAACTGGGATCTTTGGAAAAGGGTAGGAGCAATTACATAGGAAAAAATGGGAAATGTGAGATCGATACATGCCGAGGAGGAATGAGGTTTAAAAGAAGGCAGGATTTGAATGAGCAATGTAATGGTTGACTGACAATGACTGGATATATTAAAAATGATGTATAATGTTTGCAGCTACAGTTGTGATGGCATGGTTTGTCAGATATGTTTGCAACTGAGATTGTGTCATTATGGTTTATTTTCATTTATATAAATGTAAGATTGTTTGTCACACATGAAAATTTAATAAAGATGTTTTATGTCTAAAAAAAAAGAAAACCATATTCATCACTGGCTGCAAACTTAATTAAGAGCTTATCCTGGGTTAACAATAACATTTTATGTACTGCCCCACAAGGCAATTGTAAGGCATCACTGCTGGAACCTAGAGTGAAATAAAATCAGCAGTGTATTTCTCAATACCCATTACTTGTACTAAAAGAGAAACCACTAAAGTTCATATTATCATTGTGCCAAGTTCTTATTCATCTCAGCTGTAGCTTGATTCTGAACATTACTGGCTTAGACAGTCTGACTGCTCAATAACTGCTTTTAGGCTTTACATATGCTTTAGGCAGTCACTTAGTCTAATTTTATTGGACCCATTCAAGGATAAAGTTCTAGAATCAGCCCTGTCTTTCACTCCATCAGCAACAGCTGCCAAGCTATAATCCTGGGTGGACACCTCAGTACCATCAAGGATCTTTTCCCTATGATCACTTCATCTCATATGTCCAGGTCTTTGGACTACCCCAAAATGCAGTGCTGGTAACACAGCAGCATAGCTAGGACATAGTATGATAGTGAACATAAGAGGCTTGTGGCCCCACAGCAAGCTGGAATATCTCACTGAGATGAGTAATGTACATGTAACTGGTCATCTTTTTTTATTCACTGCTATTGCTTAATCTGGATGAAAATGTATCAAGTTATCCACACGCATGGCTTTCAGAGAGCATCTATTTTTGGATCTATATAAATTGACCAAAATTAGAATTAGCATGAAAAGAATTTTGCTGAACCATGTTTACAATTGTTTTTGTTACTGAAGGCTGATTTATGACTCCCCCCCCCCCCCATGCCTTCCACAAAATAAGAACAACCAATTCCAACATGAAAGCTCCTCAAGGTAGGTAATATTTCACTAGATTGCTTTGTCACCCACAAGCTATGCCAGATGGATCAACAGCTATGCCAGCTAGATCTCCAAAAGGGCAGTTCTAATACAGCCACTATTTTCTCATATTTTTTCACCACATATTTGCATAACGTTCCTTTTCGTAACTAACTGTTCCTCTTACCCACAGCCATTTATTCCTGTGAATAAACTGCTCACCCTAGCTGATCCTGAAATTTGTCAATATTGATCAGTGCACTACCCCGGTAAACAAATATAAATAAATAAAAAGCCACTTTCCACAGTAACAGACATTTTGTATTTATCTTCCTGCGTAATTTAATTGCATCACTCAAATCTCTGTGGTACATCATATCATCTAAAATAGTTCACAAAAGCTACAAAAGTGCACCAGCTGCCTTAAACTCCTGCAGAAAAAATTACCACATCTAAGTAATGTTGGTTTGCAGATACTGCACTCTCTTGAAAAGCTCTCTTTCCGTTTTTTTCCAGTCCAGGTCAAACAACAACTTGAAGGTGCACTGTCTGCACTGCTCTGTCCGATTGAACAAACTGAACTCCAGAAACTAAGTACTGCTGCTGACCATTTCTCACTCTCTTTTTTTCCAGCACGCAACGTGCGGGAAGAGAGCGAGAACCAAATAAGTGGCCACCCAGCCATCCACGTCACATACGTGACTGCGGACGTGGCAGTCTGCTCCTCTTCCAATTTACTGCGCTTACAAATCACATAGACTTCTGGGCATCTGTACACCGAGGCTTTCTCTTCTTAATCTTGACTGTTTTTATAGCAGTCTGAATTTACAGAAACTAGTTTTTTTTAAACCCGGAATTCTTCCAGTACGCATGCGTGCGCAGTTCGAGTTCGGGGACTTTAACATCGAGCCAGTCAGACTCACAGCTAAGCAGTACAATACACTAAAATTTTTATTTTTAAAATGTTAATCTTTTGGTAATCTTTTTCTTTCTTTTCCCAGCTGGGGGGGCTGCAGCCCTGCAGTGCAATGGCATGAGTCGCCCCTGCTTACCATAATGTTAGATCCATGATGTCTCATTTTTCTCCGGTTCAACATACCCCCTCCCTGCCTGTTTCCAAATTGCCATCTTCTGGGACTCAGACAAACCTCAACTAAGATCTTATCTGTTTGTTCCACATCACCTTTAGATTGCTATTTTATTCCATAATTTTTAGTCCCTGTGATTAGAATAGTATACAAACAAGATCTGAAGTAAATCAGACAAAAGAAATTAATTGTGGGTAGGGAAGGAGTCAGAGTTCTCAGAGACAAAGCTCTGGTAGAAGGTGCTGATCAGATCTGGCAACTCGGACAAACCTGACAAAAATGAGACAACACTGATCTAACATTATGGTAAGTGCAAAAACTGTCATTTCCCTCAACCCCCAGATATACTCCCTATTGCCCTCAAGATGAGAGAGCCAACAGTGACTGTTCAGAGCAATCCATCTCTGCTAACTCCTCCAGCACCTGGGCTGCTTGATGAACTGGGTTGAGTGGGACATTGTCAGGGGTGCTTCCCTTTGTATCATGGTGTTGGCAGCTGTCTGTTGTCTTTTTCCTCTCTGAATAATGCTCTTATGCTGCAAATAGTACTTTTCAGTAGATATTGCTGTAGTTATGAAATTGTTTCCTTGACTTGGTAACGTTTGAGGTGATCATTTTTGGTGTGCAGTGGACACACAGTGCCTGTATAGATGATGTTGAGGGTTCTGCCCTTCACTATAAAGCATGTTTTTTTTTCTTATTTTTGGATGCCATGATTCAGTTTACAGAGCTCAATGAAACTTTGGTAAATCAATATTTATATAATTGACTGTAATGGGGTGTGTTTTTTTCTAAACAAAAATATTTTACAGCACCGAATTGGATAGCTAGTGCATTAATGTACTTGTACAATACTCCTTAATGCATTAGTAGTAGTAAGATATTATTATAAAAGATATAAAGATATTAGTAGTAAGAAATATTCAAGTGTGCCATAGAGTTAATGTCATAATAACATGTTAATAATAATATTATATTATGTTCTGTTAAGTGCAGCCAAGTTTCATTCATTAAGGACTGTAGTTACTAATGTATTCATCTTTGATTCTTCGTTTTCTCCATAAATTGTTCACTCTACTCAGTGGTAACTATTTGTAGTTGGATGGTAATATTTCTGTCATTTCCCTACTTCTTTCCTTAGAGTATAACTAGCTATTAAAAGTTTGCTAATGCGCATGACTGCAAGATGTGAAGTAGGCCCTGTCTGAGAGTGCACCCATACATGTGGTGTCAGATGCATCCTTCCTGTGCTGTATTAGCTTTTAAAAAGTGCAGCCTTTTTTCAGTATACTGACGGGAAAAACTAAATGTTAATTTAAAGAAAAATATAATTTATCACATTAAAATAATAAAGTACATGTGGGTTACAAGTGTACTGATGGATTCTGACTTTCAGACTTTGCGATCACTTAAGCTTTGTTCTCACGACCAGATCACATTGTATATGGCTACTCTGAGCATTATGCATGCACACTACCATAGCCTATTATTTTACATACCAAGTAGGAAACACTGTGTGTTTTCATACTAAGTATGTGTATTGGCTAGACTCTTTGCAGTAGTAAATTGTAAATAATGGGCACTTATGACTCATAAGTTATGAGACACAGTACATGGATTGGAGCCACCTTTGAGTGTAGCTGACAATAATGCATCCAGATACTTAGCAATGAAGATAAGTAGGTGTGAGTTGTCTGTAAAACATTATGCAGAAGATTATTGACTTTATCTTCCACTTTTTGAAGGCAGCATTCAAGACAGCCTTGTAGTGTACAAAGATACTAACTGCCACCATATCTTATAGAGCAAAGACTGCAGGTATGATTCAGAGTAATCATGCATGTTTGTCTAGTGAGTATATTGCACCACAGTCTGGCATGCAGTAATGCATGGGTGTGCTGTGGCACTCTTATTGCCACTGTATTAATGGTGATGGTAGGTAGTACTGGGGGTAGAACCATCAGGAAGTAACTGATGCACTCCTAGAAGGCATTTCTTGCCTAAGTGCTAGAGACTTGAAACGTTCTGGTTAATAAAGTGCAAGTTGGTGAATTTTATATTTTTTTACTGGCCTTTTTGTCGTATTTTCAACAGCACTAAAATGCACTGACTTTTTTGTAATGACAAACCAGTCTATCAGTGGAGCTAAGATGCGACTCAACAACTCCCAGTTAGATGCCAGATCAGGATAGAAAAACAGAATACTGATCAAGTGATGGGAATCTGTACTGTACCATTGTGATACAGCAGGATATATATATATATATATATATATATATATATATATATATATATATATATATATATATATATATATAGGGAGAGTGAGATAGACGCAGTAAATGAGTGTAGTAGATCCCTGTCCTTTTGTGTACTTACATGCCAGCCATTATGTGATATGTGGGATAGGGTCTGGCTCTTCTGAGTGTCTCAGCAAAATACAGATTTTGCCACTAGGATACACATTCATTATCTAGCCTGTTCTACAAACATATGCTTTTATATTGTCATGGACAACCTAAAATATGCTGAGCAGAATTTACTAAGTGAAACTTTACTACATGTGTATACTAGGGTTGTGATCTGGCACAGTATGGAGCCCATGCGAGTAGAAGACAATGTTCTGCCCTTTTTTGCAGTGTATGATTCAGGATTTGAAGTTCATTTGCATGCCTTGTTCTATATTCACAGGTACCAAGGTATATTAGGATGTCATTTTTTTCCATGACTTTGTAGTCTTAGGTAATTGAGCTGTGCTTCTGCCTAGAAAGGTAGGTCTAGTTGTTGAAAAAATGGAAATGGATAATGTAAGTTTGTGACATCAGTGTATACTTCTGTTGATGTGCATACATCATGTTATGGGGGACATTACTTTTTTCACAAAAGACAGTCAATGTGTGTAGTTTTGCTGTTTTCTCCCTTGCTCTGTTTTACATCTAGGGCGTAGTTTTGTTGGTTTTCATGCTGCTTAGATCCAGGGCATTAAGACTATGTAGCTGCCTTATTCTTTAAAACAGTAACAGTGTGAGAGGAACTGGGTACCTGACTGAGCTGTGTTGCTCTATAAACAATGCATCACTTTGTAGTGATGTACTGCAGTTCATTTGCCCATGGTTGACAGTAATATTTCTCACTGGTTGCTAGTAAGTGTTTTTCAATCCTAAGTAGGGATTTTCTCTTAACTTTGCATGCTAGCCATCCAGAGTACACATTGTGTCTTTGATTACCACCCAGTTTTTATTTGATTTGAAGCCTTTTTTTAATGTAGTGGGAAACGACCATGGACCTCTGACAAACATTTTCACTCCGATTCTGACACTCCCAGAGTTATACCCCTTTGTAACTGTAAGTAAGTTACTTTACCATACTAGTGTTCCCATTTTGCCATGAAAGGCATTTGAATCTAGTGGATCTTGCTTGATTAATAAATAGGATATAGTGTGTATATTTAAAAAGGAAATAGATTAAGATATCAAGTGCTGCTAAACTAAATAGATGGAAGAGTTTAGCCATAGTTTAGGAGTTCATGAAACAAATAGTTCTTGCTGACTACATCACAACTTTTTTTTCCTTCAGTAGCTTCCAAAGACCTGACGGTGAAAATTCCCTACACCTGCTTATTTCTGAATACACATTCCCCAGTAGCATTGATTTGACAATAATTCTGTATAATGTTCAGCTATAGACTGACAGACTTCAAGATATGACAGATTTACTGTCACACTGAACTACTGTTAGTCACTCAGTGGAACCTAAATGGCAGCAGTAATTGGCATTATTTTTGAGTTCTGAGAGTTGTGACTGCTACTGTTTTGGGATGTACAGATATGCTGCTCTCTCCATTATTTCCACTCATTTAATTTAATACAGAATAAAAGTTATGACTTGTGTAAATCTGCCAAACCATTCTGTAGTTTTGCCTGATAAATGATTCAGTCTGGTATCAGAATATCTTCATCTTAACATCCCATTCTTAATAAGTGCATTCACTAGATTTTTTTAGAAAGAAAGTTAAGGGCTAGAGAACATAGTAATCTCCTGTAGTAAACATGCCAATTTTCTGCCATTCAGAAGAGGATATTACTAATTTATCACAGAGCAGACATGGAGGAGTAACACATCCTGAGACGGCTTCACTCCTTGTTTGTAACCTGTTAGTCAAGGTGAAAACTAATGAAAAAACATCTGTCAACTTTTATCACTCCAAAAATTTAGCAGGAGAGGTTCTTTCTCACAAAAGAAAAGACCTGTGCTTCTATGGGTTTAATTAATATACTTTATTTGTATATTGATGTCTTTCTGCTTTTGTGATTGTTGAATATATACCTTCTGTTGCATTAAATATACTCCAAACTTTACAGTATTTGGCATCCAAATAAATTGCTTTTTCAGTGGATATTTGGAAATAGCTCTAAATTAAAATGTATTGTCTTTAATACTTCATGTACTTATATTTGTACACATATACACACATTCATTTTTATATTTCGTGTATGTAATACCCATATTTTGTTTGTGTTGAAATGCGTGCACTTACACATGTATAGCTAATTTTTTATATATATGTATATGTGTGTGTGTGTGTGTGTGTATGTATATATATATATATATATATATATATATATATATGTATCTGTGTGTGTGTGTATATATATATATATATATATATATATATATATATATATATAATATGTGTGTATAACAATCATGGGAGTCTGGTTTGTGATGCATGAAGTATTTTGTAGTGTGTGCTTAGGAAAACTTTATTGATAAGGGGAAAAGCACAAGATGCAATCAAACTTCCTTAATCTTGCTTGCAAGATTTTTCATGTATCACACAAATCAGAACCCCAATTTCTTTTTTATGTTAATATTCTGTTTGACTTTAATTGGCTACACTGATTGTGTATGGTTCTGCTGGAAAACGTTTTACGCATTTTGCCTAGGTATTTATGAATGGGCAGTCTCATGGGATAGCAAAGTAAGCTTTTATGCATTTTTAATGATCTCACAGTTCATTTGTTTGCTGTTTCAATAGCTTACTAAGTTTATGTTAACTTGGTTAGTTTTATAGTAATGTTTTTAGTTAGTTTACATACTCAGGATCAGGCTTGCTGCCAATTTTTGATTTGCTAGCTGTTGACAGAGTATTCTTTAGCTTTTTATTTTTTTAACTTCAGCTCTTCTAATAAGATGAATTTAATTTCTATGTGCTAGTGTCAGTCATGCATAGCTGCATGCTTGGAGTTGGTTCATGCAGTATGTCAATTTTTAGTTTTTTGCATTTTTAAAATTTAAGTCTAGGTTGTGCTTTAGGTGTGCTGGGAGTATTTTGGAGGATACGAATATCTCTTTTTTGTGTATGTTGTGTATGATTTTAGCTTTTTTATGTTGTAGCAAATGGAACTGTGGACTGCAATTTAGTCTTTGGTGAAATTATGTTTTGATAGCTTTTGATTTAACTGTTAGTCAACAAAACTATGTTTAATCACTTGACTGTATAACACATTAAAATCAGAAACTGTTAGAAAAATGTTTGTTCCTGGCCAACAAGAGAACATTTTATGGAAGAAAAAAGTTCCGTTCCTGTCTGATTTTTTTCTTGATAACCTTATAGATCTGACTAGGTCACTCTTAATTTCTTTGAGCACCTGTCTTGTTTCTTTTTCTCTCTCTGTCTTCTTCCATTTACTGTATTTTTAATTTGATTGCCCACCGTTAGTCATTGTCTTAACCAGTAATCTTTCTTGTTTTCTGTACCTTTTGTTGTCATCTGCATTTCACCTATACTGCGCAATCTGATTATTTCAGTTCCAGTTTCTGTAAAGTTTGATACAGTTCTTTGTTATAGGATTTTGTGCCTTTTAGTGAAGTATCTGGTAAATGGCTTTGTTGGGAAAGAGATATCTGAATGGATCAATAATAGGAAATATTGCGCTAGAATTAGGGGCAGTTATTAAAAGTATTTTTATATCTCTTCTGGACTTCCCCAGGAGTCTCTCTTGGGTACCATAATATTTATAGTTTTCATGTAAGGTTCTCTTCTTTTAGGGAAGATATATATACATAAGAGCATTTGCATTTGACGTGGAAACTGAGGCAGCTGCTTCAAAAGTTGACTGACCAACATATCTTGCAAAAAAATGTTGGATGAGTTAATTCAGTGAGCGAAGCCTTTTTAGTATGCCCTTTAACCCGTAAAAATCCAAAGTTGTTCAGTCTGATAGTCATAGTAGTTATTATTATGCTATCTTCGAAGAAGTCTAGTGTATTAGGAGATCTGGGTTTAGTGGTTGATAAGCAGATGTTCTTTGTGTTTCACTGTTGCAGTCCTCACACTTGGGTCATCCCTGCCAGGGTAGCCCTTGGCTGGCCTGAATACCAGAGGTTAATATTTCTGCGTCAGTTGCTGTCACTTCAGAACTGCCGTCAGGTCATCAGTAGTATAAAGTAAGGCAGCCGACACCATTACATCAGTTTTTAATGCAAAGGAGCCCAAAACAGAAGCAGTTTGCATGAGTGCCAGTCGGCCGCTACATGAGTTTCATCTTCCGAATTGAAGCTGAAGTCTTCTAAAGCTAAGTACCCTGGTGAGGATCCTTTTTTCTTGCTCTAATCAATGTCAGAAAAAGTTAACAATCGTCTTCCCAGTGGAAAGCAAATACCACACCGAGACTTTCATTCTTACTGCATCACTTGCTTAGGCCCAGACCACGATGTCCCTCACTGTCGCATTTGTGCTTTGTTTAATGCTAGAATTGTACATTGTCGGGCCCTTATTGTAGCTAGATATTATCACTTACAGTCCTCAAATTCCAATATGACTTCGGTAAGCCATCCGACAGCAGATCTTCCGAAAAAACGTAAGGATAAAGACAGAAACAGACCGCACAGGTCCAAACCTAATAACGATGCTACTGTTAAGCTAATCATCAGTTCTCCGGTCCTCAGTGAGGTGCTTTCGCAGCCCCTGATGCCCGCCTCTATGGATTTGCAGGCCACTACCAAGGCCCTTTCGGAGTGCGGTATGCCGCAAAACTCTTCTTGAACTAAGGATCCTGCTGTTGTCTCACCCTTGGAGGGGTCCGGAGCCACTGAGCAGGCACCGGCTTCCGATGAATTACTTTGCATTACTGATTCTCAACACAAACGATGACTTCTTTCGTGTCTACCATTCTTTCAAAAACTACCGAGTTTTTAACGCCCAAGGTATGAACCACACCCAAGAAACCGATGACCCACTCTCAGGCACCTGCTTCCTTGCTTCAATCTCAAATACTTAAAATGGCGGAAGGCCTTATCGTGCTGATCAGTGAAGACAAGCTACCCCTTCCAAAAGGAAAAGAGATCTGTCCCCAGTAGTTTTGTCTGAACAGGAGTCTGATGACCCTGATGCATCTGAATATGAAGACATGCAACCCATCTCTGCTTATGAGGATTCTAATGCAGAGGATTCCATTCCTTCAGCCTCTCCACCTGAGAAGTTTTCCTTTGGGAAAACCCTCCCTACTTTAACGGAGCATTTCCAATGGGAATGGCAGGATTACCCTCAGTCTAAAAAGAGACTCAGAGAATTCTTGGATCTTCCACAGCACAGACACCTGGCCATTCCCCCAGTCCTGGATGTTGTGGATGATGTTTTCCTGGAATCCAGTTTGACTCCTGACACCCCTCCTCCTGCACCCAGAAAACCTGACAGATATTACAGAGTCCCTGACTCTCACAAATTTCTTTTCAAAAACCCTACTGCTAACCCTGAGCTAATTTCTCAAGGGCCTAAAGGAATTAAAGCAACCTCTGCTAAGAGTCCCATCCCATTAGATAGGGATTCCCAAGCACTAGACAGATGGGGTAAAAAAGTAGACACCTCTGCTACTCTTGTTATCAGAGAACTAAATTGCCAGTTCCATATGCTAAAATTTCAGCAACATAACATGGAACTCCTCAAACAAAAAGTATCTTCCTTTCCTGCTTGTGCAGAATCTAAAGAGTTACAGTAGTTAATGCAGTATGCATGTCAAGTGGCTAAGCATACCTTACACTGTGGTTTTGATGCCCTAGAAGCTTCTTGCAGGGCAGCAGTCACCGGTTCTGTCCTTAAAAGACATGCATGTCTTAAGGAACAGCTCTTGCCAGACCATGTTAAATCTAAATTATTGGATGCACCCTTGCACAAAGACCATTTATTTGGCACTAAGGTAGAGAAGGTCTTAAAAAAGATGGAAGAAAAAGCTAAATCTATGCAGACAGTTAAGGATTTCCTACAGGTCCAGATACCAAGGTTTAGCAGGCATTGCCCCTCCAAGCACTGGTACTTTCCTGCTCCTATCAGGTCAGTTCAACCCAGACCCCGCAGAAGCAGACCCTCCAGACAGCAGCCACAGGAAATGCAGAGATCAAAACAGTGCAATTCCTCCACTTCAAAAACAGGGAGTTCTAAGCCACCCCCTCATGGTAAGAACTCACAATGACTCTCCTCCCCCACCCCCTCCCTCTGCCCACCTACACTTACCCGTAGGGGGAAAACTGTCCTTTCACACAAGCACCTGGCTCACCATTGCCAATGACTGCTGGGTCTTCAAAATAGTGTCCCAGGGATACAAATTTTCTTTCCACACTCTTCCAACCCCCAAAAGAAGGTTCCCAGATCTACCTCCAAACCAGTGGCCAGAGGCAAAAAAAGCAAGCCCTTTCCCTGCTGTCTATGAGGGCAATAGACCATGTTCCTGCAGAACAGATAGGCCAAGGTTTTTACTCCAGACTATTTCTGGTACCCAGAAAAGAGGGCACCTGGTGCCCCATCCTCGATCTATCCATTCTAAACACCTTTCTGGTGATACCAAAATTCAAAGTGCTCACCCTCCAGCAACTGCTACCTATGCTCTCTAAGGATGCTTGGCTAGCCACCCTATACCTAAAAGACGCCTATCTCCACATCCCTATCAGAGAAGCATGCAGGAATAATCTACGTTTCAGGGCAGGATGCCTGCACTTCCCTTTGGCTTATATACTGCTCCCAGAATTTTCTCAAAATGTCTGGCTCCCGCCATTGCCTTTTTCAGACAAAGGAATATCCAAATTTACCCATACGTAGACGACTGCCTAATTCAGGTAGACAGGAAAAGCTGTTCAAGCACCTGGCCTTTGTAAAGTCCCTACTGACCTTCCTAGGGTACACTATCAATGAAAAGAAATCCAAACTGGTAGCCACCCAAAGGATTATATTCCTGGGAGCAAGCCTGGACACAGCATCCCAGATGGCATTCCTTACACCAGAAAAGAAAACTTACCTGACAGCCTACTTCTCTCAGCTAGTCACCAGACCCCAGTTTATCTGCAAGGAAAATCCTGGAAGCTATTGGGTTCATGGTATCTTGCATTCTACTCATTCCATATGGCAGACTGCATATCAGGAAACTTCAATGGTACCTAAAAAGCCTCTGGTGTCAACACTCTCAAGACCTGGAAACTCTTATACCAATGATACTGTGCCTAAGGAAAGATTTTCTTTGGTGGGCACCAGCATGCTCCTACAACAGGGGACTACCTTTCTCACCACCCCCCACTGCCCAGACCCTCACCACAGACGTATCAGTGTATGCTTGGGGTGCACACCTGGATGGCACATGTATACAGGGCCAATGGAGCCCACAGAAAATCCATCTGCACATCAACCAGAAAGAGATGTTAGCTGTCCAACATGCATTGACAGATTTCAGGCCTCCTACTGTCCCCAGGGGCTCTCCTGATCAAAACAGACAACACCACTGTGATGTGGTATATCAGCAAGCAGGGAGGGACTCGCTTCTACCCTCTATGTAGGCTGGCCATGACCCTTTGGCACACAGCATCTGCCTTGCATCTCCATCTGTTAGCACAATTCCTGCCAGGTTCTCTAAACTCTCTGGCAGACCACTTAAGCAGAAATCTTCTGGACCCACACAAGTGGCAGCTAGACAAATGAACCTTCACCCTAATAACTCAAAAACAGAGCACTCTGAAAGTCGACCTCTTTGCCTCCCACACCAACCATCAGCTCAGCAAGTTCTGCTCCAGGGAACATCACTGCATGGCTTGGAAAGTGGATGCCCTAGCCTTCCCCTGGGTCAATCTATCAGTCTATGCATTTCCTCCACTACCTCTCATCGCCAGGGTGCTGCTCAAAATAAGGGAGGAAAAAACAAGGAAAATTCTTATTGCTCCAGACTGGTCTCACCAGCACTGGTACCCACTGCTGCGCAGCCTGTCCCCACTGCCACCATGGCATCTCACTCAGACCCCAACCCTCCTGACCCAGAGGGAAGGAGAATTCATGCATCCACAATTGCAGACCCTCAGTTTGGCAGCCTGGCTTATTCCCTGACCACTGATCAATCTGCCAACCTCAGTAAACAGGTTTTAGATGTTATATGTGAGGCCAAATGCCGTAGCACTAGAAAGTCTTATGCTGACAAATGGAAAAGGTTCTGCACCTGGATTCAGGCTAAAGGAGGCCAATACAGCATAGCCCTCCCTACCTCTCAACCTGGATTGCCTAGCTGACCTGCTACACAGTGGTCTCTCTTTTTCCTCTATTAAAATTCATGCATCTGCTATCACTGCTCATTTCCACACTGAGCAGCCCCTTTTCTCACATCCTGTGATCAAACAATTCCTAAGAGGGGCTAGCAATTTGAGGCCACCCAGAAGACCACCCACCCCACCTTAACTTTGTGTTGGAAAAGCTCACCCTGCCACCATTTGAACCAGCATCTTCAGCAGAGCTACAATTTGTCTCCTGGAATACAGTTTTTCTTCTGGCCATCACTTCAGGCATAAGAGTCTCTGAGCTACAAGCACTCATGGCTGTGGAACCCTTCATCATCTTCCATGCTGACAGGGTCTCCCTCAGGACTAACCCATCGCTTATGCCCAAAGTGGTGTCTAGTGTGGCTCTCAACCAATCCATTCATTTGCCCACCTTTTTTTCTAACCCACAAAACAAGGGGGGAAGGATCCTGCACTCTCTAGATGTGCACAGACAGCTCAGATTCTATCTAGACAGGACTAAATCATTCAGAAAGTCTGATAAATTACTGGTTAGCTTTGCTGCAGGGGCAGAGGGCAAAGCCATCTCCACCAAACAATTTCCAAATGGATAGCACACTGCATCCATTTCTGTTACAAGCAGCATGGAAAACCCTCCCCCTAAGGGGGACAGGACTCACTCCACCAGAGCAGCTTCCACCTCTGCAGCTTTCCTCAGAGGAGTCCCCACCAGGGACATCCTGGAGGCTGCCACCCGGACATCTGTCACACACTCGCCAAGCATTACCACCTGCCTATCTTCTCCAAATCCAGGGCAGGCTTTGCCACTGCAGTCTTGCAGGGCATCCTAGGCAGCCCCTAGTCTCCTTGACTGCCTCCACCCTTTTCCTCAGCTTTGGGAATCAACCCAAATGTGATGACTGCAACATCTACATTTATGGTAAGTGTACACAACTGTACTTTTTCTTTCTTCCCCACTTACTGGAAGTAATAAGGAAATGTTATTTTGAGTTAAAATTTATATTGAGATCTATTAGTAGTTTTGCAGATGTGGTATTGCTCACATTTTTTAAATCTGTAAATCCTTGAATTAAATATGGGGCTTAATCCTTCATGTATAACTATCTATTAATAGACTTGAAAGAATTGAGAGAACTTGTACAAGACAAATTTGCTTGGTTATGAGTTTGGATTATATGGAAAGACTTGAAGAAGTTTCCTTTTATACCATCAGTTGTAGATTGGTATGGAATTTTTTTTATTTCATAAGAGTATGTATAATGAATTTCTTGGGATTTCTTTAAATAGAAATTTAAATAAACTGGCAATGGTTACCCTTTCAGATTCATCTTTTCTTCAGCCTTCAGTAATAGGGCAGGAAGGTGATGGAATTTGCTTCCTTTAAATATGAGAAGCTTTTTGATTTATTTTGCTTGGGTCCTTTGACTTATTTTAAAGCAGAATTGCTAGGTTTGGTGAGACGGTACTTGATCGAAGACTCAAAGGTGGCAGACTCTTTGATGGCCTTGTTACGCTTGTCTGTAGATATGAAACATTGACCTCCAAGGTGCATTCTGAATTTTTACTTCTGTTTATAGTGTATATCTTTACCTTACTTTTTTTTCTTGAATCTGTGCCTTGTTTTGAAGTGATTCATTTCTGCTATTGTATCTCTGCTTATCATCCATTATTTTACTGTTTTTGTATATTGCTTACTTTTTACATCAAAGTGGTGTGTGTTCATTTCTTCTTGTACAAATCTTTATCTGGCCCTGGACCTATGTCATTGGACTATTTCCATTAATCAAAATGTAAGTAAATAAGAAGAAAAAATAAGTTGAATGAAGTGTTGAAAATTGTGGCATATGTGGACTGCTTCATTCTATGTAGTCTGCTCATTACTCACCCCATTAAGAAGCTTTTGTAGTTTAACAACAGTTTACTTATTTTCTTGCCCTGTATAAATGTATTACTGTCATGTCACTTAACTTTATCTGCCCCCCCCCAAGAGACACATGACTATTTTACTTTCTCCTCTGCACTTCCTGACTGATGCATGTGTTGACAGCTAGGTTTCTAAGATGTCACTTTGCGGTCGCTGGCATGCAGCTGTGATATCGAAAAGCAAACCCATGTTGTAGCTTTCTTAAGCATATTGCCCTAGATTGGTACTATGCATCCATGTCATTCCATCCATTTTCTTCCTTCTGTTTTGTAGGTTGCTGCCCATGAGGAATCATTGTTTCATGTATTGGGAAATGTGACATGCCTTGTTTATTTCTGTGCTGCATTATGTACTGAAAGATGTTTAAGCTATTTGTTCTATTTCCTACAAGGGAGGCGAAGATAATTAGCCTCTGCATAGTGCCTCCCTTTATAGATGAGCAGATGTGTTTTTTATTGTTTCCGGTATGTTAAGAAGTTACCTGCAGGTGTTGGAGTTAACTTCAACATGTGGTTGACTGCTTTTGTTTCTTTACTTCATAGAGTACTAATCAGACGGTGTTCTGTTTTTGTTTATACTTGTTTCACATATTTACAAACATCACAGTCATCACACACATATATAACAATTTGTGTTATTTGTTGGGGAGACCTTTCCTATGTCATGGACTCCTTTTACCAGTTAACATGTTTTCATGGCAGCTTTGTCTTGGTCTTATTCAATAATGTGAACTCATAGGAGAGGTGTTTCTGGTGAAGAGAATGTAGCTAAACATTTTTCTAAAGAAATCTGTCTCATTTCTTCATTCCATTCCATTTCTCCGTTTTGGTCTAGTTTTTGGTTTCCATGTCTTTCCTCTGTTTGATTTGATGTTAAATAGGTGTATGTAACGTGAACAAGAGCATCCTTTTTTGGTTTGAGCTAGAGAGAGTTCATTGTGCCGGATAGTTTATATTCCATGAAGTAAAAAAAGTTTGAAATGGAATCCTTATCTGTACCTTTTCAGCCAACTATTTACTGTGCATCACGGGTGGGAGAAAGCATTGAAATGTAATATTATTTATGCACCCCCCCCACCCCCCATGCAAACTTTTTTTTTTTTTTTTTTAACTTGGTGCTGCTAACTAATTTCATCCAGTGGACCTGGGTTGAATCCCCTCTAACTCCAGTTACAGATTCTACAGTAAAACTTCTTGACCATCTCTTAAAAGAGGAAATTGTTTGTGTGTCTGAATCGACTTAAGAGCAAAGTAAAAAATGTTCAAAGTACAAAGCTGTTCATATTAAGTTTTGTGATACGGATGTTGAGTCTCAATTTCACAGATTCAGGTTAACATAAAATATATCAAGGCTTTGTAACGGTGTGATGGAATACATACATGTGTTATTTTCCACACTTCCATGGTACTCGTCTTCATGTAAAATATATCAAAACAAGAAAAATGCAAATCTGTTGAGTATTTGAACTTCTTTAAAGTGTGGGATATGTTGTGATAAACTGTATATGCTGCACAGATATTTTTCAGACTGGTATGGTAAAACTTTTGAAATGTCTACATTTTACACACAACTTTACAGGACATTATGCATACTTTTATCATTGTGGAAAGGGGAATGTGGCAGTGAGGTTATGGGTCTTATGGATTTTGTCAATACAGGAAGCAATGTGTCAGTCTTGAACATTTAATTTGGAGATGACCAGTCATTATGTTAAGTGCCTCCATTTAGTATGCGTACCCTAATTAAACCTTCCACGATTTATCTAAACATCCTGCGTTCTGAAGTTAAATTAAAATGCAGAATAATTAGTTATTGCAGTTATGTTAAATAAAAAAGAAGTTGATGTATGTCTGTCATTGACACCCAAAAGATTCACAGAGAGCATGCAGTAACAACACTGTAGACTTTTTTTGGCTTTTATAAGCTTGCTTTCAAAAATGCTTAAAATGTTCTTTTATAGGAAGGTCAGCATTTTTGCTGTGTCCTGTGCAAGAAAATAATTGTTATATAGAAATGTGGTAATTTAGCTTCATTAATGTTTTAAATAATGCTGCAATTTCTGTATATAACATGCTTAATGTTTACCTGTCTCAGACCGTAACATGGGATATACATGATTGTTTTCCCTTCTTTGTGTTTACTTTCAAGATGCCAAATGGAAAATTAAAAACAAAAATCAGTTTTGCAATGGTAGTTACTTCATTTGTGTTGGGTGTTACAGTTGCTCTTGCCACTGTTTCCAGGTCAAAGGTTCACTTTTTGTTCCTGGTGATGTGTGTGTGTTGGTGCAGGTTTACTCAAGGCTGCAGTGGTTTCCTAAAGACATGCTGCTTTGGTGCATTTTTTCATTCCTTGTTGACAGGGTGAGTGGGCTTTGCCTTGAACCCTTTTCAACCATGACCCAGATGCCAGAGGCACAAAGGCAACATATTCAATTACAGCATTTTAAAGATTACTTGAGTACATTTGGTTATACAGTTTTTCCATTGGTTAAAATCTGTTGTCCAAGACAAAATAATTGGCTATGCTTATTAAATAACCTCTCTTTGTTTGTGCTGCTTTTCATCATTGGTTGGATTGTAAAGACATCTTTATCTCTGCAGATCTAACTTGTTAGCGGATTGCAGTAAAAAAATATTTACGATTTAGAAAGTAGACAGCTAAGTGCTGTGGGTAAATATTTCTGGCAAATGATGGTTCATAGCAAAACATGTATTGTAATCCATTCATGTAGCCAAGATGTTCAAGTGATTAGGTATCCAACAGGAACCTGGACCAAACTGCTTTGATAAAGAACTTGTATGACACACAGACATAACTGCTGGTTGCTCCCCTTAAAGCTGCAGCTGTCGTTTCATTACTATACCTCAAAAACTGTATTCCTTGAAATTTTAAACAAGCTAGCCCCCTGCAGATCGGCTACAATAAAATCCCACTATACACCTTGGCTTACAAATGACACCAGAAACTTATTAAAACAAAGGAACCATGCCTGGACACACTAGCATACCAATTGGAATCAAACAACTTAGAAACAAAGCCAAGTTCCAAATTAAACTTGATAAAAAACATGCTACTCTGTTATACAGAAACAGCACTACAACAATCCCAAGAAATTTTGTTTAGCCATAAAAAATCTCCTTCATTGCTGAAACACATCCACCCTCACCCCCTCCACCACTTCTAACAATGACAGTATTGCTACGCAATTTAATACTTTCTTTACAGATTCCATTTTCTCACTTATCAGCAATCCTCACAATATTCCTTTTACAGTCCCTACTCCATCCAGCAACACCTTCTTCTTCAAACCTGTCCAAACTCACACCATAAAAAAAATTCTGTCTAAACTCAAACTTACTGCCCTACCCACAGAATTCCTAAAAATAGCAGCAGACATCATTGCCTACCTCATTTCAATTCTGATCAATCTCGCTATCACTGAGCACTATGCCCCCTTAAACTGGAAAATATCTTGTATTATCTCCTGCACAAAGGGGGCAGCATTTACAAGCTTTCTAACTATAGGCCCATCTCTCTCCTATCACTGTTTTCCAAAATTCTTAAAAAATGTATTCATGTGCAACTTTACTACCTACTAAAAACCTCCTATCTAACACACAACATGGATTCCGCCCACACCATAGTATAACAACCGCCCTCCTAAGTTTTGAAAATACCATTAACCAACACAGAAACAATGGTCAGCTTGTTTTTTCTATCTTCTTAGATCTCTCCAAAGCCTTCAATACAGTCTCCCACCAGAAGCTAATTGATGAACACGCCACCCTTAAACTTAGTCACACTTCCTCTTGCTTGGTTCCTTAGCTACTTATCTGGGCATCAGCAAGCCATCAAATCTAAGTGGCGGTATAAAGGAGGCTAAGAGGACCTATAAACATAAAATTCAGGGACACTTCTTTGACCAAGGAACTCCAGACGTCTCTGGTAAGCCATACAAGTCAGAACCGACTATAGGCCTGCATCCTCCCCATGTGATGACACCACAGAATTTCGGAACAAACTAAGCACCTACTTCAGCAAATTTGATATGGGCAGCAACACTGTGCCAAATAAGCTCCCTGTTGAACAAGGTGTAGGAGGTGCTATGTTTAAGAACATCTGATGTTCTGAAGACTGTGAGGTGAGTAAACCTAAGAAAAGCAGATGGCCCTGATAATATTATTTGAAGGATTCTAAGAGACTGTGCTTACCCAACTGTCCACTGTGCTAACCAATATATTTAACACATCCCTGCAACAAGCCATTGTAACCAATTGCTTCAAAAATATGACTATCGTTCCCTTACCAAAGAAATCCCAACTGATGTGTCTAAATGATTACCGGCCAGTTGCTCTTACATAAATAGTAATGAAGTGTTTTGCGTGGTTGACCAAGAACCATATCTCTTCAAGTCTACCTGCTACACTTGATACATTATAGTTGCTTATAGATCTAACCACTGCATGGCTGATGCAATAGCTGTAGCACTTCATGAATCTTGGCACATCTAGAGAACAAGAATTGCTATGTCAGAATGCTGTTCATTGATTTTAGTTTCACCTTTAACACTGTCATCTCCCAGAATCTGATATCAAAGCTGATCTAGCTGGGAATCAGCACCCCCCCCCTTTCTCATCAACAGACCCAAAAAAAGTATCTGTGGGAAATAACAGTTCAATCAGTTTACAGTGAGCACGTCCCTCAGGGCTGCATCCTGAGTCCTCTACTGTTCACCTTGTTGACACACGACTAAATGGCCAAGCATGAGTCCAACAAAATTGTCAAGTTCGCGGATGATACCATTGTCATAGCTCTTGTCAGAAATGGTGAGGAAACCGCCTACATAAAAGAAGTGAGGCATCGGATAGGCTGTTGCCACAGCAACAATCTGGCCTTAAATATAAGCAAGAGCAAAGAATTAATAATGAACTTCAGGAGGACTCAGGAGATTCATCAAACTCTGGAAATTAAGGGGTTGGCAGTGGAAAGAGACAAAAACACCAAGTTCCTGGGGGTGCACATCTCACATGACCTATACTGGTCCATTCATATTAGCCACACAGTAAAGAAGGCACAGCAACATTTGCACTTCCTACAGAAACTGAGGAAGGCAAACCTGTCTCAGTCCATCTTCAAAGCCTTCTACAGGTGGACCATGACGAGCATCCTCTCAATTAACATCATAGTTTGGTATGGTAACTGCAAAGAATCTGACTGCAAGGCTGTCCTGAGGACGGCAGAAAAAGTCATTGGTTCCTTGCACCCATCCATGGGTGATCTGCACGAGACTCTGTGTGTGGGAAGAGCTAGGAAGATAGATGATCCCACTCACCCTACCCATGGCATGTACTTCCACCTTTGCTTGGGCAGGTGGTGTTGCAGTTTACACTGCAAAACATCTACACTGAGTAGGAGCTTCTTTCCTCTATCCATAAGGCTGCTGAACTTGAATGCCAGGCATGACAGCGAATAATCAGATCAATATGCCACTTGCTGTGAAATATCATCTGTAGTAATCACCCTGGCAAATTGCTTCAATGACTGGTACAGCTAGCCTGATTTCTTATGCTATTACTTCCTGAATGTGCAATAGTCGGGAGTGAGTCACCACTCTGTACATGTGCAATATGAACATCAGAATATATCATATTACAACTGAAGTGCAATATTCTAAGCAATCACAATGTGAAGTCATAGTCTTTGCAATATCTACTAGTATAATATTATCTAATGTCTTCCTTTCCAATTGTGGCAATTTATTGTGTTAATATTTTAATATGTGCATTAGTCTTTCTGTCACTCAAACTATGTGTTTCAGTGTTGCGTCTTGCATGGGGAACAAAGCAATGTCATTTCATTCAGCTTGCACTGCTTTGTATATCTGATCAACAATAAAGCTGACTTTGACTTTCACCTTGAAATGGCAACAGGAACTCTTCTCCCTACTACCTGTCAACTTGGGGGTGCCCCAAGTTTCAATTCTTGGCCCCCTATTCATTAGTATTTTTACCAATCGACTGCACTCATCCACTCCTCTTGCCTCAATCATACAATACACAGATGAGTCCACTGTTATCTGTGCTGCATCCTCCCTAAAACAACTTGTATCCTCAACCTAACAGTCCTTCCTAGCAGTAGAATCTTGGCTGACTGACTCACAACTAATTTTGAACCCCTCCAAGATTAAACTGATGCTCTTTATTCCCAGCAAATCATGCGATCCCCCAAGTCCATTCCATATACAGTCCTCCAAAATTACTATAATTTCAGCCATCACCCATACAAAATTACTAGATGTAATTGACAATCTGAAATTTGATTTGCGTATATCACAGTCTGTCAAGAAGATGCATATCAAACTTGGTGCAGTTTACAGAATCAATCACTTCCTTGCTAACAACACTAGACAGGATATAGCCCCATACTCATCTAATTTCCACCTTGCTCTTTGCCTGTCCTATATTAACAAATCTAAATAAAACTGACCTAGCCAAGTTTGAAACCTGCTACAGTAAAATTGCAAAATTCGGTACTAACACATCACACAAGTCTCACCACTGTTCTGCCTTACTACAACTAAATTGGCTAGAACTACCCCAGCACCTGACTTAAACTCATCTCACTTCTGCACACAGAATAGTACATCAACCCGAGGAAAAAAAAACGACTGTTCAACCTCTGCTCCAACCTTATGCTAACACTCATCTACTCCATTCCTCCAGTAAATCCTTACTACAGGACACTAAATCCAACAATAGAGCAGACGACTCTCTCTATTCAAACTACATCTCCAAAATATGGAATTCCATCTCTCAGCCCATCCTAGCTACTGTTAATCTGTCTCACTTTAAAAACCTCCTAAAAGACTTTCTCAGTAACAATTGGCTTTGCTCATGTACCACTCCTGGCTAGACCTACTGCTTCTACTAGCAAGTCTACCTATCCACTCTCATCCTTGTCTCCACATCTATATATAACCCCAGTGCATAATTACTTTGACACATATCCTCTCCCCTTACCCATCCAATCTAGCCTTCTAACTGCTCTACTCTTACTACACTGCTGCTACTACACATTAATCCCCTCAGTCCCCATACTAACTCACCTAAAACTTATCCAGTTCTCCTCCTCCCTTTCTCCTGATACTCCTTCTCCCTCTTCCACTCTCCTTTTCAGTAACTCCTATACTTCCCTTCTCTTCTGTCTACCACCCTTTGTCACAAATACTCCATTTAGATATCCAACTTTGTTATCCCCGAACAACAGGCTGTATTACAGTAGATACTCATACTGGATGCATATACTCCACGTTATACTCTGTAATCAAATTGCTGTGTATATTTTGTATTTTTTATATTTTGTATCCTTTTATGTTCTGTGTATAACTCTGTAAAAATGTACTAAAAGAGTGTTATTATTTTTACTATAATTGTATCTGTCATTGTTTTTTGTTTCTGGAGCTTTTCTCCCTGGGCCTCCACTGAAAATTGGTTTTTCACCCACTCGGACTGTTCCAGTAAACAACAATAAGTAAATAAATAAATTAATATACTATTAAATATGACTGTGTATTTTATATTTACCTCCAACCTCACCAAGAGAACTGAACCTGAATTAACTGTACTGCTATGCCTCAAACTCATCCACTCAGCTAAGAGCCACTGGTCTTGCCAAACAAAAGAACAAATGGACTAAAGTTAATGTATGTTTAACATCCTCCCCATTATACTGCATTTATTATTTGTATAAAGCAGCACACATACCACCGAGATGTACTGCTGTTCACCTTTTTCTGTTATGCCTCCACTTAACTGCTGAACCCCACTGCCACCTATCCTACTGCCTTTTCTCCTTGCCTCGTTTTTTCCTCTTCATCTCCTAATACTTGTCTGTTCCACGTTGTCTTCTTAATTTCCGACTAATATAAATTAACTTTTACTCCTGTCCCCTGTGCCAGTCACAGTACTACCAAGGCTTTACTTACTGACCTTATAGATTATTTTCCTGAAGTCTGTCATTATCTGGGTCCCCTAATGCAGTCTGTCTCCATACTTTATATTCCATTTATGCAGCTTGCATGTTTTACTTTCACTGTTACTCCCACAATGCTTTGCAGCATTTAAAACTTCCCCTCTAGCATTCCGTGCTATCTTTTCTACTATCCAGCTCTTTTTCCCTCTTCTACCCAGTCTTGGTGGTGTGTAAATGCCGCAATTGCACGTTTTACTTAGCAGTTTCTAACTTTAAATAAGGTAACCAAACCTCAATTCTTTTTCTACTTCTGCAACTTTAACTGTAGTCTGTTTCATTTTCTTAAGTGGATTTTAATGTATAGAAACTTAAATAGTTTTATTTTAATTACGCAACTACAATTTAATCAAGGTGCCTAAATGGATTTTATGAGCACTACTGTTAAAGGATATTCCAATTAACTGACTAGAGTATAATCAAGGTGTTCTACCTACTTAGTGCTTTTTAGAGAGAAATGGCTGCTTTCTTTTGTTTGTGCTACTGAGCGACCTCATTTCTGTTGTTATATAATATCCAGTTTGTGTGCTTTTTCATTGTGATGTACAGTGTTCTTCTACGTTGTTTCCCTGCACTCTCTTCAATGCCGAAAGTTAAGCTCATAGTTCTACTCAGCTGCTCTCACCTACTATAGGAAAATAGCATATATTTAATGTTGTAGAATAAGTTACTACTGGTATTAGCTTGCTTTTAATTTTGTATGAAATGCCAGTGTAGCGAATGCATTCTACCCTTGAGATCCTGCTTGTATTTGATGTTTAAGTGCATTTAACTATAGGAATACATACTATATTTAAGTGCCGTAGTTTATTGGAATGCAACTTTTACTTAGGACAAGCTTTGATGAGTGTCGTATTACATCTACTGGGTACCCTGCTGCTTGGCCTGCCTAGGACAAGCCTTGAGAGGCATTATATTGACTGTACTGTGTACTCTACTACATAGCCTTATGTATTTAACTGTACTTCTGCTGTATCCCCTATCCCTCTCATTGAATCCTAATTACACTGTGCAACACTAACCCCTCTTTACCTCCTAGACATAGGCTCTTCTCTTTTCTTTCTCCACTAACCTATACTAGCCTGTCTCTACAGCCAGACACCACAACCTTATCTATTTTGCCATCTCTACTCTATTGTCCCTTGAAACATCATTGTTGTGGTCTCTTGTGAATAATTCTCATTCTCCTCGCTCCCTTTTTCCTAGGATTTGCCTCCAACCTCACCAGGAGAAATGAGCCTGAATTAACTGCATTTTTCCAAAGCTATGCCTCAAACTCATCCAGTCAACTAGGAGCTAGTGGTCCTGCAAAACAAAAAAGCAAATGGATTAAAGCTAATGTATCTTTAACATCCTCCCTACTATACTGCATTAAATATTTGTATAAAGCAGCATGCACACCATTGAGCTGTACTCCTCTCCTTTTTCTTTTATGCCTCCACTAACTGTTGAACCCTACTATCACCTACCCTACTGCCTTTTCTCCTCACCTCGTGTTTTCCTCTTCATCTCCTAACACTTATCTGTCCCACTTTGACTTCTTAATTTCAGACTAGTATAAATTAACTTTTATTCCTGTCCCCTGCTCCAGTCACAGCACTAGCAAGGCTTTACTTACTGTCTTCATAGATTGTTTATTTTCCTGAAGTCTGTTACGATCTGGGTCCATCCTGATATGCTTGGGCTCATTCTGCTCCCCTACCCTACCCCCAATTCCCACATACACCCATTTAATCTAGATTTAATCCAAACAAACCACTCCCACCACTTCAAATCATCCAGTCAAAACTACTCCAACATATTGCACACCCTAACTCCACCCATACTTACTCATCCATTCTCCATTAACTCTACCCTCCTTCCCCTCCCCATTGCTGATTAATCTGCTAATGCTGCATACAGCTCTGTGCAATTATGTACAACAACATTAGCTACTACCACTTCATATTCCTCGACATTTCACTCTTCACACCCCCAAAATCAAACAGTGCCTACCCAACATTTCATGCATCTAAAAACAATTATTTTAAACACAATCACGCTCATATTCCTCTCACTAAGCATCTTATCGCAATCACTTATCCAACAGCTACTCTCCACACAATATTCCTCCCCCTCTAACACTAAAAACAACACCCACAAACATTATAATAGCACCAGACATCTTTAATACTGCCTGCATACAACAATTTACATACAGGTATTCTACTACATACTCCACAACTCTCCTCTCTCTCAAATAAAACAAAATGACTACTAAACTCCTAAATTCACTCATACACTTAGTATCTCACCTCAAACTTAGCTGAGACATACACCCAAACCCTGGACCCAGCACTAGCCAGCAACATAGCACAAACCCCCCAGCCCTTCTATCCATCAAAGCACCAAACACACACACCACAAATGCCAACTTACTGATCCTTAACATGAATATAAGACATATAGTCAACAAGACACATGAACTAACATGCCAGCCTTTTACAGTACTCCCTTGACATCATAACTTTAACAGAAACCTGGCTCAAGCCACAAATAAATAACAGTGAAATACTTCCACCTGGATAATAACCTACACAGGCTCGATAGAAAAAAGTAGATGTGGAGGAGGAGGAGCCATAATCTATAAAAATAATCTAAAATTAGAATTTATAGAACCTAAAACCCCAGATTTCCCCAAAGCTGAAATACTAATCACCAAACTCAAACTAAGCTCCCAAAAATTCATTACCATAACAGGTATATATATCCCTCCTGGTAATAACCTTACTCTAATTGAAGACTTTCCCCACTACCTATCCTTAACTTTTCCTCCAGAAACCATAGTAATAGGAGACTTTAACACCACTTGATCTACATGTAACTCTGACAGCCCAACTAACTTCATTAACTTGTATGGCTTTACCCAGGTCATTCATTTAGCAACCAGAGTTGACAAAACCTCTGAAAAAGAATCTAGCCTCAATTGAATCTTAATTAACAAAACCTCTTGCTCCTTCTACTCAGGCTGTCTCCCTGATCGTATTTGTGACCACCTCTCCACATATCTTTATCGACAACATCTGCACCCTCTCAGAAACATAACCTAACAGCAAATCTCCAACAAAAAACACTTAAACTTTCAATCCTTTCTCATTATCATACATAACTGTAACTGGACCCCACTTAAAGCATTACACTAAAGGCAGAGCTGTAGACCATTTTCATTCCACTTTCCTCGACATTACCCCTTTTATGAACCATAAGAGTGAAACGTAACTATGCACCACGGCTAACAAAAGCACAAGACACCTACTTAAATTAAGAGACAAAGCCTGGTAATACTGGCACACCAACAAAACTCAAGATAACCTAGCCAAATACCGACAGCTTAAAAACAAAGCAAAAACGCACATCAAATTATACAAAAAAAAAAAATTCCACAAATATGTTGGTCCTCCATTAAAAACTCCTCCATCCTGGCCAAGAAACACCACCCACCCCATCTGTCTCCAACAACAATGATACCATTGCCTTATTTAACACCTTCTTCATAAACTCTGTCCTCTCACTATCTAAAAAACATAGTAATACCCTTCCATCCTCACTCCCATCCAACAAAACTGAGAACTTATTCTCCTTCAAACCCATCCAAATCAATACCATTAAGAAATTACTTAGTAAACTTAAAACAACAACCCTAGCTGCTGATAAACTATTTACTGAATTCTTTAAACTATTCACTGACATCATTGCCTACCTAATATCCATCTTCATGAATTACTCAGTAACTGAAGACTGCATACCAACACTCTGAAAAATAGCTCACATTGCATAAAGGAGGGAACTCTACAAACCCCTCCAACTACTGACCCATAGCTATCTTGTCACCACTCTCCAATGTCCCAGAAAAATGTATACACACCCAGCTAATGAACTACCTTCTTTCATATAATTTTCTGTCTAACACACAGCATGGCTTTTGCCCAAATCACAGCACCACAACAGCTAAGCTTTACTAAGACAATAATCCAATTCAGAAATGAGGGCAAACTTTGCCTCATGCATCTTTCTAGACCTGTCAAAAGCCTTTAATACCATGTCCCAACGCAAACTACTCTGAGCTATCCACATACAAACTCAGTCACTCATCACTTGCCTGGTTTCACAGCTACCTTACCAGTCATCAGCAGGCTGTTATATGGCAACAAGATCTGTCATCCCTCCTTTCTGTCACCATGGGGGTACAGTTCTTGGACCTTTGATCTTCACAGTTTTTACAAATTAACTTCACACTGCTACTATCTTGCCTTCATTATTCAGTATGCTGAAGACTCCACACTAACCTGTGCAGCTCCCACACTACAAGAACTCAAAGCAGCCAAACAACAGTCCTTTACTGCCATAGAATCTTGGTTAAAAGACTCATCTAATACTTAACCCAAGTAAAACAAATATGTTCTTTTCCCCTAGTAAACCCCTTGACTCCTCATCTTTGTTCGAAGTATATTCCTCCAACAACACCACAATAGCTACAGTATTCTTCTTCTTTCGGCTTTTCCCAGTTAGGGGTTGCCATAGCGGATCACCTGTCCGCTAATATTTGGCAGTAGAGGTTTGTGGTGTTTAGTTGCCAGCCCAGAGCCCAACCTTCCACGGAAGGCACACACTCATGCCTAGGGCCAATTTAAAGTGTCCAATCCACCTACAGCATGTCTTTGGGATGTGGCAGGAAACCAGAGCACATGGAGGAAACTCATGCGACCACAGGGAGGGCATACAGACTCCGCACAGAAGGCACCCCAGCCAAGGATCGAACTGGAGAACCTCTTGCTGTGAGGCGACAATGCTATCCGCTGTACCACTGTGACTGCCCACCACAGTAGCTATAGTATCTCAAGCAAAATTACTGGGAGTCATCGTAGACAACAAAATTAAATTTGACATACACCTAGCTCAGATAATCAAAAAGACACACATGAAGTTACGCTCACTTTACAGAATCAAACAATTTCTAACTGACAATACAAGACAAGCTATTGCTAGAACCCATATGATTTCTAACTTTCTATATGCTTCCCCAATTTTCACCAAATTAAATAAAACAGATGTAAGACTTGAAACCTGCTAAAATGTTGTTGTTGTTGTTGTGTCTTTCGGCTTTTCCTGGTTAGGGGTCGCCACAGCGGAACTCCGGTCTGCTGATGATTGGTAGTTGATTTTTACATGCCGAGTTACCAGCCCTGACGCACAACCTTCAACAAAGGTACGCCCATTCACGCATGTCTCCACGCAGCAGATGAACTAGCTGAGAATTGAACCGGACAGCGTCTTACTTTGAGGTGACAATGCTACCGCAGCACCACCTGCTAAAATAAAATAGCTAAATTTGCTACAAACTCCGTCATAGGACCCACCACTGCCTAGCCTTAAAGCAAATTAACTGGTTAGAATTACTCCACTATCTTCACTCAGGTCAACATTGCACACAAATTAATACACCATCCAGTAAATAACCCAGCTTTCCAACAGCTGATCCAACCTTATATCAACTCCTGTGTTCTTCGCTCCATAAGTAAATCCTTACTACAAATCTCCAGGTCTAATAATAATGCTGGAGAGTCTCTGTATTGCGACTATATCTCCAAAATCTGGACTATTATCCAACAAACTACTATTTGTACAACTAATCTCACTCACTTCAAAAGCCTCCTGAAGAACCACCTAACAAGCCACTGGCTCTGCCCTTGCTCAGTCCCTGGGTAAAACTCTGACCACCCCATTACACTTTAACTACAATCCCCTCTTCTTATAACTTTTTAACATATGATTAACATAATTAACATCTATTAATTACTAACCTCTGATCCTATGCTCCCAACCCTATCCCTTCCTTCCCCACTCCCACACTGTCACAAACCCCAAAACATTCCCCTTGTATAAAGTGTCTAACCTCACTTCATCTTTCCTCCTCTTTAACACCAGTCTCTCCACTCTGCACTGCCTTTCTACCTCTTTTAGACCTATATCCCAGTTTTCATTAGTAGGATATGTAACGTGATTATTAGCAAATGTAATATAACACTATGATTTACTGTATGTATATACTTTTCTCTAATGTTCATTGTGATCTGGGTACCACATTATGTTCTGAAATATGAATGTGAACTGCACATTAGATTATGTTCTGAGATATGTTTTCTAAACTCTATGTAAATCATAATGTATAATGTAAATTACTTGCTAAAATTTCTCTTGAAACTTCTCTTTCTAAACCTTAACATATTATGTCAGTTACTTGCTAAGAATTTTTTGGAGATTTTCTCCCCAGGCCTCCATTTAAAATGGTCTTTCCCGGTAAACAAATGTAAAATAAATAAATAATAATCTCTCTAGTTTAAATGAATGATGCAGTTTATGTAAGTACGTATCTGATGTTGGCCCTCTCATTCTGCTTCATTAATGGTTTACAGAGCCAATCTTTGGATCCGACTTGGCCGCCTTCAGCAGACTTTAGCTTACACGCTCAAGCTCTTCCCTATCCATAATCCTCTGCCCTTAGCTGTAACTCCTCAGATCTTGTTTGTTGCCACTGCGTACAGACGCATTCTCCAGTGCTCTGAATCTCTCAGTGTCAGTTAAGTGACATTTTCTCTTATTTTATCTGTTAATATTAAAAATGTTTCTAACTTTATAATCTTATAATATTCCCCTCCCTTTTGAAAAACTTTATAAGTTTACTTTCCTTTTTTTAAGGATTGTTTGCCTTAGGGCATACTGTTTGTTAAGGAATGGATAAGCCAACTGGATTTAAAAGATGCACTGAGTGTGATAGGAAAATCCCACATTCAGACGCACATGACAAATGTGTTTATTGTTTGGGGGCTGCCTATTTGGATTCCCCTTGCAAAATTTATGAGGGTTTCAATCCTCGGGCAGTTCAAGAGCATAAAAATAAGTTAATTTTAAAAGGGCTTCTGCCCGCTCCTCTATCTTCTCCAGGGAGTTCAAACCCTCCCCCCTCTAAAGACTTACAAGGCTTTGAGGTAAAAAAGCACCACCATAAGATATCCAGGGCATCCTCTGAGCCTCCTACGAAAACTGCCAAGGAGTTGGATCCGAGGATGTTGGTACCAAGATCTGTGTCAGCTTCCTCGGATCTGATAGACTTCATGGCTGTGAGTGAGCCTACTTCTGGACTGACTACTACTTTGGAGCCTACCAGTTCAGGTCCAAACATTCAGCCAGTTTCTCAGATATGTAGATCCCCAGATCTGGGATCTACCATTCTTTCACCTGGAAGGTTCATACAATCGGTGTCTCCTACAGTGGCGACAAAGATATTGCAGACCCATGGACATTCAAGACCTTCCTCAGTGGCTTCTTCCAGATTGTCTAACAAGCCTATATGATGATGTGGATAAGACAGTTAGGTCCATTATTAAGGCGCAGATCTGGATGTGGGTACTTCCAGCTCTGTTCCCTCATGGATCCGAGAGAGTCCTTGCCACTTATTCTTTTTTTCCTTTTCTGATCCGAATAGCAGTTTCAAAGCCCCAGGACAGTATTCTCCTGAGGAATTCAGGGTCAGATCGGAAGACCTTTGCTTTCTGGATGCCAGCTGTGACCTTGACTACCTCTTCTCTGAGATCCTCAGATCGGAGTGAGTCCCGGGTCTGTGATGCACAGATGGATCCGAGGGGAGAAGTTCAGCTCTGGTTTTAATGGATCTTTCCATTCCCCTTGGATCTTTGGCCCTCGACAGTGCAGGTCCATTCTGTCGGGGAGCCAGGGCTCTAGGGAAGTTCTTCCCTCCTTCCTCAGTAGCTTTGGCTCCAAGGGAGTGGGGGAGTTTATCCCCAGGAACTTCAGATTTCTGAGTTGTAGAAAAGACTTTGTCTGCGGACAGAGCTCTGGACCCTTTGAACTCTGCTCCTCCCTGTGTCCCTGCATCAGATCTGGGTCTTGAACCTTCCATTTCTGTCCAGAGTCAGCCTGCCTATAAGGATCTTTAAACTCTTTCACCTGAGCTGGCCCCTTTCTCTTCTCACTCCTGACCTGAATATCCCATGGAGGAGAGCCCACAGAAGAGGATGTGCAAGAGGAGGCACTTGGACTCCATATGGAGGCCCTGACTGATGATACAGACTATGATGAGGGAGAGGGATCCTCCAGATCACCACCAGACGATGTCTTCTTTGCAGACATCTTAGAAATTTTAAAGCAGAGGTGGCTTGTCATCCAAAAATCCTTCTTCTGAGGAGTCCGTATTCTTGGAGATCTGTGGGGTGGGCCCATCTTTGGTAGTTCCCCCATCAGATGTTCTTATAGATCTTGACACCTGTTGGGCTTGGAATGAGCTGGATACTACGGATTCTGTACCAAAACAACCAGGTAAAATCCCCCCCCCCCTGGGATCACTCTTTTTTGAGCAAGGACATTCCCATTGATGCTATGGTGGTGGAAGCTGCTACTGAGAGAGAGCACTCACAACAGAGCTTGACTTTCCACCTGCCGAACAGGGAGTCCAGAGTGCTCGACAGGTTTTTGAAGCGCACGATGTGAAGTTGTTCAATCTCACCGTTTATTCTTACACATGAGTTTGGAGCTGAGCCATCACCTCTGAGTCAGCCGCTTTACTAGCTAAAGATCTCAGAATAGCTCAAGGCCAGGCCCCTATCCCTTGATGCTCTATGTCCTACCCTAGATCTGGTTTGCCGCTGCAACTGATCGCAAGGTCTTCGGAGAGCTCGGGACAGTAGAACTTTATTACTTTATCTTTTTGATAAATTTGAAGTGTTTTTCTCTCTAAAAATTTGATCTAAGATCGTGTACCTTCCTTTGTTAGGACTTTTGGGCAGTTAGCCTTTGGTTTCATTTATTAGATGATTAATGTTATATATGGAGCAGTTGCTCTTAGGCCTCTGGCCGTTTTTTCTTTATAAAAAACAAATGTTTTGCCATTAAAATTACTATTATAGCCTAGTAGTACAGGGATCTGTCAACTCGGGACTGTTTTTTGCTACCCAATCCCTTTTAAATCTATAGATAGTGTGTTAAGTAGTTAGTGTGTTTACTATTTACTGTTATTCATACTTTATATCCCTAGTTGTGCAGGGTTTTCATAACTTTGGACAGTTTGTTTGATGTTGATTCTGTGAGCTTATTGAAATCGAAGTTGATCAGGGCTCTGATAACTTCAGTTCTGTATAGGTGTAACATGGCAGATCAGAAAGAGAAGCAAAGATCCGGCTTCAAGAAGTGTAGTTGTGGGCAGAAGATGTCCATTACAGATGCACATGTTAATTGTGTTTATTGTTTGGGGCCTGTACACCTCCAAGAAGATTGCTCTGTCTTCCACTCCTTCAGCAGTAGGGTTTTATTAGAATGGAGAAGGAAGTGAGAAGATAGAGGCTTGTTGAAGCCAGACTTTCATGAATCCCTGGATAAGGCTGACCAGCCCTCCAAGTCCTCGAAGGGGTTGAAGTCCTCTGTGTCCTTGGAGCCCGGGTCATGGGCTCCAAGCCTTTCTGTGAGGACGCAGTCGCCGGCTCCGCAGTCTTCAGAACTGTGCACCAAATATATGTGTTGGAGCGGGTCCCCAGCCTTGGAACTGGTCTCTGAAACTCTGAAGTCTCCAATCCTTCGATCTGTGGTGTCTTCGGTTCCTTCGACCTGTTCTTCGAGGATCCTTTCTGATGTCGATGTGAACCGGGTGGTGCAGAGGCTTCTGGAGAACCCAACAGTGGCTAAATTACTGTCGGCTTCATCCCAACAGGGAAGCCTGAGACTATCCCACTGGCTGTGACTACTCCTCCTCCGAGCCGAGAAGGGCTTTCGGAGTCAGAGGATCTGATGGTTGTGGAGCCTTCGGAGCTGAGGCCTGTCCCAGTGCCTTCGGCTCCGTCAACCCTGACTTCTTCATTTCCATTGGAAGAGTCTCGGAGCTGACACTCTCTCGTCAGCTCCGGGGGGGAAGAGTTGAACCAATGTGTCGATTCCAACCCGGCCTGTCAGGGCTTTGGCGCAGATGAGCTCAGCTCTGTCCTCTGGTTCAGAGCCCGCTGTCTCGGTGAAGGGGAGGTTGCCGTCTTCCTTGGAACTGGCTGTTTCCTTGAGTCGAAGCAGCGGTGCCTTCGATGCTATGAGGAGGGTTATGTCATCTAAGATGCACACATCATCAGGTCCCTCCCCTTCCTCCCCTAAAGTGCCATGTTCTGCATCTACACCGCAGGTCCCTATGAAGCGTCGAGACCCAGAGCCTCAGGTACCCCCATTGGGTGACCCCTGCTCTACTGAGACTTCACCAGAAGCCCCCACTGATGAGGTTCCCAGGAAGAGATTATGCAAGAGGAGGCATTTACATTCCCCTCAGGAATCTTTGACATCAGACACCAATTTAGAGGAATCGGAAGGGCCCCCCCTGGAGGATATATCCATCGCGGATATCTTGGAAGTCCTAAAGCAGAGGGGTGACTTGCAGTCCATTAGCCTTACCGAGGATGAGTCAGTGCTCCTGAAGGCATTTGGGTCTCAACCTTCCACCTCCTGGGTTACTCCACCCTTTGAGCTGATGGAATTGGTCGCTCGAAGGGCATGGGAGTCTCCTGATTCTATGGAACCGGTCCCTCGGAGGCCTAGTAAATTTATCACCTCCCTCCAAGACAAAGATGTTCCTCACTAAGGGAGTCTTCGTTGATGCCAAGGTGGTGGCAGCGACCACCAAGAAAGAGATTTCAGAAACCTCTTCCACTGTCCATCCCCCTAATAGAGATTCTAGGACGATGGACAGATACGGGAAATGCATCTTTAGTTCTGTGACATTTGCCATGTGATCGCTTAACTATTTGACTCATTTCACCCGTCTTCAACGAGATCTCCTCAAAGAGCTTGGAGATACTTTGCAGGGTAACACAGATGCAGCTGTTTCTGATAAGGTGACAGCACAACTTAATACCCTTAATTCTATTGTGAACTCGTCCATGCGGCTCATTTCCTATGCAGCATGGACAAGTTCAGAATAGAATTAAGGGTATTGTAAACCTGTCCATGCGGCTCATTTCCTATGCAGCCGATGGATCGAGTCAGGCAGCAGGTTCAGTGATAGCTCTTCGGAGACTGTCATATGCTCCTTTGCGGAAGCCTTCAAGTCTTCCTTTGTCAACACCCCATTTGATGGCTCTTCCCTGTTTGATCCCAAAGTCAAGGAGACTCTATCTGCCATAGGAGTCCATTTTTCCACCCCTACCAGACCATACACCAAAGGGCAGAAAGGTGGAAAAATGTGGTTCTGAAAGTCCCAAGGAGCTTTCCAGAACACACATAGTGAACCCCCCTCCAGGGGCAGTGGAGGGGGCAATTTTGAAAGACGCTGCCCTGGTGGCAGAGGGGGTCCGCAGAACCAGGGCGACAGGGATCAGTTCCTTGGCAAGCCCTATTAGCACTCCTGAGAGGAGGCCTGACTGTCATGCTCTGGAGGCAGTCGGGGGTCGCTTGGCTTTGTATCCGGATGCCCTGCTAGGAATTACAACAGATATATATCATTCCATTCCTACAAAGTCCGCCTGTCGGCACAAAAATCTCAGACGTTCCACCCAGTCTCAGGGATCAAGCAGCCATAGAAATTCAGAGGCTGCAGGAAAAGAGTCATCCAGCCAGTCCCAGCAGTCCAGATAGTATCCAGTACTTACTCCAGATTCCTTTTAGTCCCAAAGAAGATGGGAATGGGAGCCCATCTTGGATCTCAGCAGACGCAACACATTTGTAAAGAAGGAAAAGTTCTGGATGGTCCCGCTTCAGTCTATCCTCCCATTCTTCGGAGTGGGTGATTGGATCTGCTGTATAGATCTCAAGGATGCATACTACCACATCGAAATCACCAGGCCATGCAGAGATCATCTGCATTTCCAGCTGGGAGCCAGTCACTTCCAATTCTGAGCACTGCCCTTTGGACTCGCAACAGCCCCCAGAGTGTTTACCAAATGCATGGCAGTGGTTACAGCTCACTTGAGGCATCTAGGATTCCAAGTGTTTCCGTATCTGGATGACTGGCTCCTTACCACCCCCTCCAGGCATCAACTAATTCTGTCCAGGGATCACACACTCAATATCTGCTCTCAGTTAGGCATCACTATCAATTTCTAAAAATCTGCTTTGTCACATTTGCAGCATATCGCCTTTATCGGAGCAGAACTAGACATTACCACCGCCACAATAAGATTACCCCTGGACAGAATAGCCTCTCTCTGGAACCAGGTCTCAGACATTCTTCAGAGAAAAAAGGTACCGGCCCATCAAGTACTGAAACTCATAGGCACCATGGCAGCTAAGCTCATAGCAGGTCCTCTGGGATGAATGCACATGAGGATTCTTCAATGGTTACTATTCACCCAGTGGTCATACCAACAACTTCCCATGTCATTCTTAATCATGATTACGGACTCTTGCAAGAAGGATCTCCGCTGGTGGTTGACCAGTCAACTACTTATGGTGGGTCGCCCATTTGTTTTCCCCTCGCTATCAGCCACGGTGACTAAGGACACTTCTCTGATAGGGTGGGGGGGCTATTTCAGGGAAGAACTGCCCAAGGCACCTGGTTGGAGATAGTCACAGTTGCACATCAATGTTCTGGTGCTGAGAGCAGTGCTTTTGGCGTTGCAGCACTTTCATGACTCCCTGCCTCTAGGGACGATTGCCATACAGACGGACAACATGTTGGTAGTCTGGCACATCAACAAGCAAGGAGGGAACCAGGTCTTATCCCCTGTGTCGAGGGGCCTTGAGAATTTGGCAGTGGGCTGCGTCCACCGGGCGCTTTCTGATAGCAATGCATATCCCGGGGAAATCCAACATAATAGTGGACAAACTGAGCAGAGCCATTCTGCTTCCACATGAGTGGTCCCTCAAAAACGAAGTTGCAGAGAAGATTTTCTGCAGATGGGGCCAGCCTTGCTGCGACCTGTTTGCATCTAAGCTCCCCTTACCCCCCTCCACTATACTCTCATACTTGTTCTTATTTCTCAAAAGATCCAGAACTAGCAGACTCTAAATTGACTCCGAGCATATGAATATTATTTAAAAAAAAATCTGTTGTCAAACTGTCTTATAATGTACTTTACACTCTGCATTTCTCGAATGTATGTACCCTACTCTTATTTCACATTGTAACCTTTATTTGTTTTTGCAACCTTTATTGTATGGTATTTCACTTTGCAACCTTTATTTGCATTTTTGTAACCTATATTGTATTATACTGTTCATGGAGCTTTTCTCCCCGGGCCTCCACTGAAAATGGGCACTTCTTGGTCCAGTGGACTTCCCCGGTAACCAAACTGAAAATAAATAAATAAATAAAATTCCCTACGAATGCCAAATGCAGAAGCTAATTTGCCCTAAATCCCCCATCGGGGGGACAGCCCAAGGGACTTGCTTGTACCCAATTGGCCCCCACAACTCCTGTATGCTTTTCCTCCTATTCCCCTGATTCTCAAGTTATTGTAGAAAGCCAAAGCCCTCAGAAGGACAATAATCTTAATAGCCCCACTTTGGCCTTGTCATGTTTGGTTCCCCTTCCTTCGACTCTACCAACTGGAGGAACCTTGGAATCTGGACCCAGTTCCAGACTTGCTGACACATTCGCCAGGGACCCTCCACCCTTCTCTTCGTTCCCTCAGAATGACAGTTTGGCTGCTCCGATTCCCTTCCTAGCCAGGTCACATGATTTTTCTTCGGAGGTACAGCACATTCTTGTATCTTCCTATAAAGCTTCTACCAGAAAGTTGTATGCTAGTAAATGGAAGTGATTTGCCTTTTGGGCTTTTCAAAACAACGTTGATCCCTATGTGGCCCCTATTGCTAGTATCCTGGAATTTCTCTCTAAACTTTTTCAAGAAGGTGCTGCGGCTGCCACTATTAGAGTCTAATTGGCTGCCATCTCGAATTTTCATCTTGGAGCTGAGGGTTCTAACTTAATGTCTCACAGATTATGTTGGGTCTTCCTTTAGGGCACCATTCATCTCAGGCCTCCTATTAGACAGCCCTTTACTCCCTGGAATCTAAATTTTGTACTGTCCTGGATTATCCCCCCCCCCCCTTTGAACCTGCATCATCCTGTCAACTGAAGTTCCTCTCTTGGAAGACTATTTTCTTGGTGTCCATCACCTCAGCACGCAGGGTGTTTGAGCTCCAAGCTCTTTAAGTCAAACCACCGTATTTGGTGTTTCATCTGGACAGGGTTTCACTGAGGACTAATCCTTCATTCTTGCCAAAAGTGTGTTCTGAGACCAATTTGAACCAAATTATTGAACTTCCAGCTTTTTTCCGTAATTATTCTAATCAGTTGGAATACATGTTGCATAAACTTGATGTCCGTAAACAATTGAGATACTATTTGGACAGGACAAAAGAATTTAGAAGTTCCGACCAACTTTTTGTGTCTTATGCTGACGCCAAGAACTGATTACCAGTTTCTAAAGTTACCCTTTCTAAACGGTTAACTTACTGCATTAAATTTGTCTATTCTTCAACGAATCAAACATTGGCATATGGAGTGAATGCCCATTCAACCAGAGCCGTCTCTACATCTTCGGCTTTTACGGCTCGCTTACCTTTGGATACCATATGTGCAGCTGCCACTTGATGTAGGCCTCATACTTTTACCACTCATTACAAAGTGGACAGGACTTCCTTTGGTTCCACTGTCCTTAGGAATATACTCCTGTGAGCCACCCAGGTTGAGGGTGCTTGGGACGCCATCCACGTGTAAGAATAAAAGGTGAGATTGAACAACTTCACATAAAGAAGTTATGTACTTACCATAACGTTCCATGTGAGTTTATCTCACCTTTATTCTAACATTCCAACCCACCATCCCCCTCCAGGGTCTCAAAGAACGGGTAGACTTGGGGTCTGGTAGTCTTTTCTGGGATTCTTACTCCGGCTGGAGTATTACTGAGTTATTCTTACTATTGCTTAGCTCAGCAAACTAGATCTGGGGTAGGACAAAGAGCATCTTGGGATAGGGGCCTGGCCTCGAGCTATTCTGAGATCTTTAGCTAGTAAAGTGGCCGACTCGGAGCCGATGGCACGGCTCCGAGCCCACGTGTAAGAATAAAGGCGAGATGAACAACTCACATGGAACGTTATGGTAAGTACATAACTTCTTTTTCGCCTTGGCGACTTTTTGCTTAGAGAGCTTAATTACTTGGTGCATTTTATTCATCTACACAGAGACTGGGTTAAGGAACACTGAGTCCTTGGCGGAGTGCTTGCCTCAAGAGGAACTAGATAAAGTTTTTCCAAAGTTGATCACTCTTACTTCCCTGGCAAATTCTTCCGTGAGACTCGTTTTCCATTCAGCAGAAGGATCCTCAGACAGTTGGCACCGGCATTGCGATATGCAGATATGCATGGATGAGGCTTTGTGATTTTGTGGAGCCCTTTAAGGCATCTTTTGTCAATGCCCCTTTTGATAGGTCTTCTTTATTTGGTCCATCAGTGAAGGGCACCCTGACCCATAGCGAGCAAGAGAATAAAACCTTGTCTGCCATGGGGATCGAGTTTTCCTCCCCTCAATGAAGCTGTTCTAAAAATCAAATGGGTGGAGACTTGGTTCCAAAAAACTCAAGGTTCCTTTTGTGATTAAAGTGGAGAGTACTGTTCCAGATGCAGAGGAGGAGACTTTAATGGGAGACACCACCCTAGAGGCAGAGGGGGCCCACAAAATCAGGGCTTTACGGAACCCTTTTCTGATGAGCCCTATCTGTGCACCTGAAGGTGCTGCCTGACTGTCTGAATCAGGAGGCAGTCAGGGGCAGTTTTTCCTTGCATCCATGTGCCTGGGCCCAAATAACAACAAATGTTGTTCTTTTGACTTTTCCCGGTTAGGGGTCACCACAGTAGAACTTCGGTCCGCTAATGATTGGCAGTAGTTTTTTATGGTGCCGAGGTGCCAGCCCGGCACCCAATCTTCAACAGAGGCACACTCATTCACGCATATCTTTCGAATGCCACTCGACTGCGTCGTGGACATGCAGACTCCACACCGAAGGCACTCCAGCCGGGAATCGAACGGGAGAACCTCTTGCTGTGAGGCGACAACTGCTTTGTTGCAAAACATAATATCCAAAGGGTATTGCATTCCTTTTTCCCTCCCCCCTCCAAATGTTCAAAAGAAGCTCCCTGATGTTCCACCCAGGCAGAGGGAGTTGGCAGTTCCAGAGATCAAAAGATTGGTGCAAAAGAGAATCATCCAAGAAGTCCCAGCAGAGCAGAGAGGATCCGGAACTTACTCCCACTTATTTTTGGTGACAAAGAAAACAGAGGACCTGAGGCCTATCCTAGACCTAAGCAAACTCAGTTTATATGTAAATATATGTAAAGAAAGAGAAGTTCCAGATGATTATGGTTCAGTCCATCCTTCTGTTACTAAGGAAAGATGATTGGATGTGCTCTGTGGACTTAAAGCATGCATACTATCACGTAAAAATAAACGTGCTCCAGAAGTCACCAGGCTTCCACATGGGAGCCAATCACTTCCAATTCAGAGCCCTGTCCTTTGCACTCATCACAGTCCCAGGGGTGTTTACCAGATGCATGGCAGTGGTTGCAGCTCAAATACGACTGCAAGGGTTTCAGGTATTCCCAAATGTGGATGATTGGCTCCTAAATGCCCCCACTCAGCGTCAACTTTCTCAGGCCAGAGACTATCTGTCTTGGTTATCCCACCCACTAGGCATCACCACAAATCCAGACATGTCACAACCATTGCTTATTCTAATTCTGGAATCCATCGGGGCTCAGCTGAATACAGTTAAGCAAGTCGCTTCCTTGCCCCAACATCACCTCAACACTTTGACTGTTCAGGTACAAGCAATATTATCTCATCCATCTCCTCCTGCCAGATTGATTCTCTGGGCCCTGGGGTCTATGGCAGCTGTTAAAATTCTAGTACCGCTAGCAAAATACTATATGCACATTCTACCGTGGACACTGACTGTTCATTGGTCAAGTATGTGTCAGCCCCTATCTGTTCCTATCAGACTGACCAGTATTTACAGAAGCTGTGTGGAGTGGTGGATTCGCTCTGATCTGTCAGTAGGCAGACCCTTCATTCTTCCTCCTCCAATAGCCACAGTGACCATGGACGCTTCCCAACTAGGGTGGAGGAAGCATTTTGAGGGGGGAAGGATGATCCAAGGCTTGTGGACTCCCCTCAAGACCAGATTGCATATAGATGTCCTGGAAATGAGAGTTATCCTGCTATCATTGCAGGCCGTTCAGGACAGTCTACCTCTGGGTACCACTGAAATTCACACCAACCGCATGTCAGCAGTCTTGTATATCAGCAAGCAAGACGGAACCCATTCATACACACTGTGCAGAGAGGCCATGAGGGTTTGGGAATAGCCGATCTGTTCACACTGCTTTCTACTTGCAACACATATAGTGGGGAATCCAACATGTTGACAGGCTCAGCAGGTCCATTCTAATGCCCCATGAGTTGTCCCATAATCAGTCAGTAGTGAACAAGGTATTCAACAGTTGGGGTCTTCCCTGGTGTGATCTGTTTGCATTCTCGCACAACAAGTGCAGCAGTTATTTCGCTCTGATCCCTCCTTCAGGAAGTTCCTCAAGAGATTGTCTAGTCCACGATTGACCCTCCAGCCTTCTTTATGCTTACCCTGCTCTTCCACTGATCCAAAAATTTCTTCAGAAAACTAAACGATTGAAGAGTACCATGATGCTGTTTTTTGCCCCCTTTTGGCCTCATCAGATTTGGTTCCCCTTCCTCTGATCTCACCTGAGATATCTTCCATGGATGCTGGAACCCAAACTGGACCTCCTCTATCACCGCGCACTAGAGCTCTACCCTGATCTCCTCACTGTCAAGTTAACCCCTTGGTTTCTCCAGTTCTCTTGATTGCTAGAGAGTACAGGTCTAGGCTGTCATTCTACCTTCCCAGAAAGCTTCCACCAAGATAGTATAAAAAAGCAAGCAGAAAAGATTTTCTATTTGGGCTGCAAATCATCTCATTGACCCTTTTTCAGTGCCTATTGCTTCAATTCTTTCTTTCCTTGAGATCTTATTTAAAGAGGGTTCCAGCTTTGCGAGTATTAAGCTGCAGTTAGCAGCTATTTCAAATTTTCATTCAGGATTACCTTTGGGATCTATAGCTTCAACCAGAATATGCAAAGCCTTTCTGAAATATGTCTTTCTTCTTAAGCCTTCAATCAAAAACCTAATTCCCCTGTGGGATCTGACTTATCATTTTGCATGGGTTGACCCAAAAACCTTTTGAATTGGCCGATTTGAAATTTTTGTCCCAGAAGTCTGCTTTTCTTCTAGCCATTACCTCGGCAAAAAGAGTTTGAGTTGCAGGTACTTTTGTCTAAACGTCCTTACATTATTTTCTGCAAGAATTGATTTTCCCTACGTGCTAATCCATCCTTTATGCAAAAAGTGGCAACAGAGTCTAACATAAATCAGAGCATTCAGTTTCCAGTGTTCTTCCTGAATTATTCTAACATGGAGAATATATGTTACATTCCGTGGATGTTCATAAACAGTTATGCTTCTGTCTACGCAGAACAAGACCATTCAGAAAATATGAGCAGTTATGTGTTGCCTTCTTCTCTAACCAGAATGGTTGAGCAGTTTTTAAAGTGACAATAGCAAGGTGAAAAACCAGTTGCATAACATTTATTTATGACTGAAATTGCCTAGTCTTCCAAAAGCCCATTCAACAAGATCCATAGCTGCTTCAGCGGCTTTTTCATCTAGAGTTCCACTTGATGATATTTGTGCTCCAGCAACTTGGTCTAAGTTTCATACCCTTGTGACCCATTTTAAGTTGGACATGGTCTCCAGGAGCAGGACATCTTTTGACTCATCAGTGCTCTGGCATATACTTCCATGAGGCCACCCAAGAAATTGTGTAGCTGGGGACACTGACCCATCAGTGAAGCAGAGTGAGAGGGACAACATCAGATTTATTACTCATGTACTTACCATAACTTGGTATGTGTTGTCCTTCTGTCATTCTGCTTCAACTTCCCACCCAGCCATCCCCCTCCCAAAAAGTATGTTTTTTGGAGAATCTGAAGAAACCTTTGTTGGAACCTACATTCCAGGTTGAGCCCTTGGTTTCTTTTTTCTTCTGTCTAATTTCTATTAGAGGCAGCAAACTCGATTTGAGGAGGTAGAGCTAGGGGAAGATGATTATGGGTAAGGGAGGAGCTCGAGCCTGGAAGCTAAAGTCTGTTGAAGGTGGTTGAGTCGGATCTGAGAATCAGATCCGTATCCCATCGGTGAAACAGAATGAGAGAAGGACAACACATATACCAAGTCATAGTAAGTAAATAACTAATAATTACATGCATTGGTTTTAGATATCTACACTGTATATACTATGTATTGGGTGGCCACGGTGGTGCAGCGGTTAGCTTTGCCACCTCACAGCAAGAGGTTCTCTGGTTTGATTCTCGGCTGGAGTGCCTTCTGTGCTGAGTCTGCATGTCCTCCCTGTGGTCGCGTGGGTTTCCTCCGGGTGCTCCGGTTTCCTCCCACATCCCAAAGACATGCTGTAGGTGGATTGGACACTCTAAATTGGCCCTAGGTGTGAGTGCATGCATGTGTGTGCCTTCTGTGGAAGGTTGGGCGCCGGGCTGGCAACTCGACACTGTAAAACTCCACTGCCAATCATGAGCGGACAGATGATCCACTGTGGTGACCCCTAACTGGGAAAAGCCAAAAGAAGAAGATGACTCTGACTATACTATGTATGTCACGTGTTGTATTACAAGACAGTCCAAAATGCTTTCTTGAACAATTATTTTGGTATGCAGTACAGTGTGTGTTATGTATGGCTTCTTGGTCAATTTTCTGTGTTTTGAAAATTGATTCATAGTTGGTTAGAAACTTCAGTACTACCTGGCATAGCAGCTGACTGGAGGCTACCATGTTGTTCAGGATCTGTCTGTTTCACTTTTAGTTTCTAATACTTGGACTGAGTTTATGAAGGATTTGATGATGTATTTTTACATGGAGAAGTTAGTGGTGATTTTTGTAGCTCAATTCTTTCAGGTGCTAAATTAGAGTCACTCAACTCAAACCACTTCTCCTTGCACTGCAGATCTAATTGTAATTTATATTTAGCTTTATAAAAGTACCTAGTAACATGCTGAAAGTAGCAATGCCTCCACTGTAAAAATGTTTCTTATCCAAAAATTACCTGCTGCCTGACAACTGTCTACTTGTTTCACGGGGAAAACATGATCAAAGTAGAACATGAACAGCAAACAAGAAACAAGCTCAAGATAAATTGCTTAAAGAATTACTGCACAGGTTATGGACCGCACATGATAGACTGACATTCTATTTAGTTTACAGGTAAAGCCTGCAAAGATGACTGAAGTCTCTAACAAATGTAATGAGCTTCTGAAAATACTGTAATCCTATCCTTTATTACAAATACTGTCATATACATTTCAGTACTTAAGGCTTATACGCTGTCTGGTTATGCAAATATTCTCTACATGGCAACAACAAAAAGGCCTTAAATGTTGGTAATTCTTTAACAGCATACTTATTAAAGCTTATTTGCATCTTACAGTCTCAGACAAGCTTACCTGATCATCATTAAAGCATTGCTACTTAAACACAGAGCAACAGGCACTGCAATGAAATGCATTTTGTGAATAAGAAGCATAAATCGAGAGTATAAAAATATTGCAGAAAACCAGAATATTCTTCAAAATCAAGTACAGATGAAAAGTCACTGTAGTACTTGTGTCTACCTTGGGTGGGGGGGATACTCTTCACACTTACACTGCACAACTGCTCCTTGCCTTGCTTTGACACATTCAGAGTCACTAAGTGGGGTGCAACAAGTATGCCACAATTAAATGTCTCTGGCTGTCGGTGATGGCCCTGATACATTTGTCATGTCTCTCAGCCTCAGAGCAAGAAATCTGGACAAAGCCATAAACAGAAGTGGGGCAAAGGCCCAAAAATAAGGACAATTTTTAAATATTGCTCTTATAAACTTAGGAAGATAATAGAATAGTAGGTCTTGCATTAGTATGAATTTTCTGAAGGGTATGAAATCTGAAACTCCAATGTCTGTCATTATTTTCCAACTTCAATCTTTAATAATTTGCCACTAATTTACGAGAAAGCCACAATTTTATGAAACACAGACCAAAAATGTGATGCAAAAATATAAAATACCTACACAATACAGCTGGGAACCTGTCAAAGAAGGGACAATTTTAATATTAGTACTGTTAACTTGAGCAGCTGACAAAATAAGAAAATCTACATGTATTTCTGAAATTAAAAGTAATCTATAACTGATCATTACAATTATTTATTAATTGTAAACCCTCCACATTTTCTTCCAAATTTGCCATGTTGTGGAGGGATTATTGGGGGAGAGCAACATTTTGAGCCAAAATCAGGGACAGTTGAGAGGTTTGGATATACCTAATTCTATAAAGTGATTTATTTGAGTGTACCTCTCATCCTCTTAGCACAGGAAATTTAGACAAGGCCAAATATATTGGGGGAACATATGAACAGTACTAAAAGTTGCTCTTGCATAAACTTAGTCATTTGAAAGAACAACAGGTCTTGCTTTAGCATGCATTTTTCTGAAGAGCATGAAGTCTGAAACGCAATGTCTGTCATTACTTAGTGACTTCATTCCTAAATGATTTGCCAGAAAACCACAAATGTTATGAGGAACAAACCAAATCTAAGAAGCAAAAATCTATTAATTCTGCAAAAATCTGGGCAGTTAAGAGGTATAGTTCAGCCGGGGCTGTCTGAGTTTGCCACCCTTCCCCACCTCACAAAATCATGGTCGAATGGGGCCTCCCCCCTGCAGCTATTCCAATACAATGTACCATGACTTGGCTATTTCACCACATTTACCATAAACACTGTAATGTGCATACTGGTTTACTTCTACGATGATTTGGATTCCATTTAAAAGTTTTATTTTACATTTTACAGCACAAACACTAATAGAAATCTGCTAAACAAAGCAATGCTGTATCACAATGAAAATAGACTTCGCATTAAAACTTCTTTGCCCTTGAAATTCACATTCATTGAAACAACATTGAAACCCACATTCAAAGAAAATATATCTGGCCAGTAGCAGATAAAGATTAACTTTGGGCTGTTTTCAAATCATATGCCCCTTGCACAAGAAACATACATGTGTTCTTTGATACACCTTCCTGATTGTATTAAATTATATTCCTTGTATAATACAATACAGCTGTTAGAGGGCATTTTAAATTTGTTTTGAACATTTTTCCAGTAAACAATAAAACAAAGTGCATGCACTAATAATGACAAAACCGCCCAGTTCAGAACATTTCCATCATAAAAGTCTACTCAAACTTCTACAATCCACCAGTATCAGTAAATATACACAATCTCTGCTGAAGTAAAAGTCATCTAAATAATTCCACTTTAAAGAGATCTGTAACTAATGAAGAGGTTGCTGCTAGCAAATAACTTTATATTTCATTGTTTCATCTACAAATAAAGTGCCTGTTGCCATTGAGGAATAAATTGCCTGTGTTGCAATAAAGAAATAAGCTAGTAATATTGCAATAGGGAATGGGTGGCAAACTGATAACGGGTTCATTGTTACTAGGTATCTCCACTAAAGAGGACATTCTCAGGACTGCAGCATCCACCCCCTTTAAAAGTACAACACAGTGCAGTATCAGCAATGCATCTATATACTGTGGGAGTAGAAACCACAGCCTTCTGCATAAAAAGCAAGTACCCTACCTGTTGTGCTAGTAACAATACAAGCAGACTCAGCATAAGCAGCATTAAAGTTCTCTTCAAACTCTCAGCTCCTTGTTAAATCCACTTGACACTCAACTGTATCACTCAACTTTGAAGCACAAGAAATCTGGAAAGAGACAGAATTTATTGGGTGGGGGGGACAAAAGCTGAAAAAGTAGGGACACATTTTAAACATTACTTATATAATCTTGGAAAGTTGCTAGAATAAAATGATGTGTTACCACCATGCATTTCACTGCTAAGTCTTGAACCCTGGACCCTGTGCACAATAGTCAGAGAAACACACCACTATGCCAAATCAACTGTTTCTTGAAAGACACGTTGTCTGAAACTTAAATGGCTATCATTTAATGAATTCAGCTCTCACCATAACTCTCAACCTCTTAGTTAGCACAAAACACCTAGACAAAGCCAATAATGGGGGAATACAGCTCCCTAAACATATTCAGTGAATTCAGTTCTCACCATAGCTCTCAACCTCTCAGCGCAAAAAACCTGGACAAAGCCAATAATGGAGGAATACAGCCCCAAAAGAGTGACACATTTCAAATATTAATGTTATAAACAGAGCATTGCTAGAATAAAAGGTTTTGTGTTACCATGTACTTTCTGAAGAATATGGCGTCTGAAATACAAATGCTTGCCATTTTTATTTATTTAACATTTGCTAACCAGGAAAGTCTGACTTGGAACAAAAGACAATTTTCAGCAGAGGCCCAGGGAGAAACACTCCAGACACAAGTCTTTGTCAGATGGGAGAGCACCCAGAGGAAACCTACACAAACACAGGGAGGACATGCAGACTCCACACTGAAGGCACCCCAGCCAAGAATCAAACCAGAGAACCTATAGTTGTCAGGCAACAATGCTACTACTGCATTACTGACTTTGTAAAGACACAAAAATACAGAAACCACATATTTTATGAGGAACAGAACAAATATGAGGCAAAAATCTGCAATTTTTTTACAAATGGTAGTGGGTAGGGAATTCAGGCTCTTGCCACCTGGGCCCAAAGTACAGGGTTCAAGCCTACTAGGCAAAATTTAGCCAGGGCATTGGAGAACTTCACCTATTCTTTTTGATAAGTACCATGGGATTTTTATATCACCTGAGTTCAAGAGAGTAAAATGTATACTTTTTTATGCAAACATTTTACTGAAGTTCTTCAAAGAAATTAACTTCAGATAACAGTTTAAATTATAAAAATATGAACCAAGGGAAAGATGGCTTGTCATAATTGTTCAGAAATAGATATTGTAAAGTGAATTCTGAAAATCTAACATAGGCTTATCTGATGCTCTACATCTAAACATTTATAATATTTACTTAAAACAAAAACTTTAGTGTCAGTTTGCAAGCAAAGGTTGCTTTATTTAAGTTATATACAATCACGCAAATCAAAAAAGTATTCATTTGCTGCTTCCAATGAGCAACAGCTTTTCTGTTTATATTTTGCTTGTGCATCTTAGAGCTCACAGTACTTCCTAACCTATATATCTGTGCGAATAAGGCTGCAGAAGTGAGATCTTATCAGTCATTAAAATAAAAAGCAGCTGCATATGTTTTTTAATTTTAACCAAGGACATTCTTATACCAGAACAGTGGGAGAAGATCACTAGATCATAATAAAGACCATCAACTGCAAGGAAGCCAAAAAAAAAAAACTGTAAATCATCACAAGAAATGTACACATACATTAAACTGAGTTTGAATCTGATGCATCTGCAGACATTTTCTTTTGGCAAATAAATACATTCTGATGAGGGTGCGCAATTTGTTTAGTAGTAAACACACACACACGCGTACACACACTTATATAGTATAAACTGTGTTCCATACCTCGTGACATCCATGCAAAGCCTGTAAAACCACATCCGAGCAAGTCCAAAGCCCGCGATGAGAGTAAGTCCTTCCCGCGAGAGCAGAGCAGCAAGCAGGGTGTTACCCAGCCTGCGGACTTGCAGTCCAATCCCCCTTCAAGTCTATGCAGTTGTAGACTTCTGGGATAGTGCTGCTGAATGCTCTCTTCCTAATCCGGACTGCTGGTGAGACAGTCTGGATTCTGTGCGCATGACCCAGACTGGTTCACCAGCAGTCTGGATATCAGGAAATGCCACGAGTGAACATGCGCAATGCTCCGCGACTCGCGGTTTTTTTTTTTTTTTTTTTTTTTTTTTGTATTTTATTTTTTGTTTATAGCTGGGGGGCTGCTGTCCTGCAGCCCAATAGCACGAGCTGCCACAAAATAAATGTCAGCAATTGTGATAACCTAATGATAGCTAGTCTCATGCAGTTCTGCTTACTGCTAGTGGGCATTTTCAATGGTAATCAACATCTGCGTCTACTTTCATCTAAAGAAACTGTAGTATTTCATATGCACAGTATTTTCTCTTTTAATATTGATTTCTAAACATTTGACCCATTTTTTTTTCAGTATGGCCAAACACTGTAGGCCAATAAAGGTCTTTGTGTGGTCTTCCTTATCATTTGGTAATTTGTAGAATGTGACATGCATTTTGTGTAGCAGAGCTTTTTGCGGCTGTCTAGGAATGATAACTGTCAACAATAAACATCAAGTGCTGTTTGTGGTATGGAGAGTATATTCCATTGTAGATGCATTAACTTAGCATTGTCTGACCATGCATTCATAAATATATGTTGTAATATTTACGTATTCCTGTCTTCTGTCATACAGATTCTTAGCCATTCTAGCATTTCACTTGACACAGGCAGTCGTCATATAATCAACCAAAAATTCCACATCTTTCTCTTGCAAGTACTCTTTACAGTTTTGCAGATATGATGCGTACAAGAGTTTACTGATATTGGGCTAGACATGACCATTATAGTTTTTACAGATTCTGTAAAATTCTTTTGAAGGTTAGCTGATAGTTTATCAAGAGACTTTTTGGATACTGTCTGCAGTGGTTTCTGGTCTAACTTCACAAGGAGTAGTTTACTGTAGATGTTATCACAGAACCTTGGACAATCAAACTCTCATTTTGGAGTTCTCCTTGTGCATTTTTTAGGTGCTTTGTTGTTTTATGGTTTGTTGTTGCGCCTTTGCCTGGTGTGCTGTGTTATTTAATCAAAAACTATAGCTTAATGTTTGTCTGCGTTTGAGCATAGCATAGTTGAGCATCACTCAAAGCTTGTGACCTCTGTGCTTTAAGTCTGACTTCTTGCAGTCATAATGTTCAAAATCCCTTGTTGACTGTCATCTACTTAAAGGGTAACTGGTTACAACATGTCATAGAATGTTAAAGTGGGTGCTTTATTAAGTAGCTTTTGTATTATTGTAAAAGTCAATTATTGCACTGTTGAGTAAATGACTGGCCATTAGCATTCCAAAATGAGCCTGGTTGGCTAGCCCAACCAGTGTGCCTGTTGTAAATCTGAGAATTCACTAACAGAAAAAGGTCCGGTCACCCGGACTTTTTCCCATTAGTATATCTCCTGATTTTTTTTGCTTTTTTTTTGCCCCACCCAAAAGAAAATGGAAGACCTAAAACAAATGAGGGAAATGGCGCAGACAAAAAAAAAGGATAATCAGGTACGTTCTGAAAAATGAAAGAAATATACCTGATTATCCTTTTTTGTCTGCGCTGTTTCCCTCATTCGTTTTAAATCTCCTGATTTCTTTTTTTTTTCAGTTAAAGAAAAAGCAACGGAGATCTTCCTTTCTTCATTGCTACCTCTGCACAGCACTGGTGCACTGTGTAAGCTTGGGAACACAAGTCCCTTACGCATGCGCAGTGCATCAGAAATGCTCCAGGATACCAAAACAATGTAGAAGGGCAGCATGGAGGCATTATACAATGACATTATTTAAGAAAAGTAAGCTTCACCCTCGTGACCAAACCACACCAACCATGGGTAAATCCATCATTACCCACACCCAGCCGTGGGTTATTGTTTAAATAAAACTAGTAGTTTCTTTAGTGGTACTGTTAGCTCTGACAAATTTAGAATTAAGTTGTGAAGATATTGTACCAGGCCAAGGAACTTCATAAGAAACTGTCTATTTTGGTGCTTTTTGCGTGTTGCTTTGACCAACAGACTTTAGTTTAAAACCACTGGAAATCAGAAAATGTCCCATGTAATTGAAGAGTTGATTCACAAATCTGACAATGACTCTTGTTTATTTTCAGGCATTTTACCTTAGTCTGTCTAGCAATTTAATAAGTTGCAAGCCATGTATCTTATCTATTTCCATTTGTTGACCAGGAAAGGCCTAATGAGCCAAAGCCCATTTTTAGAAGAGGCCCAGTGAGAGAAGCTGCAAAAATTAAGATACATAAAAACATTACAGCAATGTAAGACTACATCAAATAAGATTATATATAGCTGTAGTGATGGATCAGTGTAGGAGATGATACAAATATGCAGGGAAACTATGTAGTGAGACATCATTATAGTACTGACAATAGTTCAAGTGTGTAACAGATAGATATTTTAGCATTTCTGGTAATGAAAAACAGTATGTTGTTAACAGCATTAAGTCATGGAACTGTTTAGTAGCTTTCTCATTCTCTATTTACTGCAGCTACTGCAGTTTGAAACACTTTGGTGGTAGTCCTAGAAACCTTAATCCATCCAAAGGGGTGTTTGATGTGCAAAGCTTTGTGCTAGCTTCATGCAGCATGATTTGTGAAAACTTTTAATTAACGTTAACTAAGCCAACACGGGAATATAGAAAGTAGATTCTCCCAATACAGATGACTGCAATTAGGGATACAGACAGTAGGCAAGAGGGGACTGGAATTTAGTGGAGAAAATTGGCAAAGGAACAAAGGTATTGGGAGCAAATAACTAGAGATGGAAAGGTAATAGAATGGGAAGAGGCCAAGAATTTATTTGGACTGCATGTTAGAGATTGCCTTCCCTATTAAGGATTGATATCAGAGTATAGGCAAAGAGAAATAAATAGGGGGTCCTGAATGAAAGACCAGCACTGGTAGAGTTTTTAGTAAAATCTAGAACAGAAGCTGCCATTAAATAAGGAATAATTAGTACAGCATATAAAATATTGCATGAGAACTATAAGAATTGATCAGAGGAGGTTAGAAAGGATTGGGAAGAGAGATTGGATAAGCAATTCACAAAAAAACAATGGGAGGATATATGTATCTACCAGATATGCAACACAATCTAGAAGATTTAGGATTTTTGCTTGGAAATGTTTACATGGATATTCTTATACCCCAAGTAGACTCCAGAGAATTTTTCCTGAGGTAGACAACACATGTTGGAGGTATGATGAGGAAGAAAGAGATACTTGGGAACATGTTTTCTGCGAGTGCAGTGGTTTGGTGGACTTTAAGGATTCCCTGTGGGATGCAGTGTCAGAGATGCTGGGTGGGAAGGTTGGTGTGATGCAGGTGATTATTTTTCTGCACTATGATACAGAATCAGAATTGCCTAAACATGGTAAGGTCTTGCTGTGTCTAATTATGATAGCTGCCAAAAAAGCAATTACTAGAAAAAGGAAGTCAAAATCTAAACACCAATTATATTAGAATTAATGAATGTAGTAACAGCGGTAAAATAACTGTAATTGAGATCTTTAGAAAAGGGTAGTAGCAAACTCTCTCTCTCTCTCTTGGCTTTTCCCGGTTAGGGGTCGCCACAGCGAAACTCCGGTCCGCTAATGATTTGCAGTAGATTTTTATGTGCCGAGTTGCCGGCCCTGACACACAACCTTCAACGAAGGTACGCCCATTCACGCATGTCTCCACACAGAAGACAATCTAGCTGAGAATTGAACAGGACAACGTCTTACTGTGAGGTGACAACACGTAGTAGCAAACTACTTATGAAAAAATGGGAATTGTTGGAACAATACATACAGGGAAGGAATGAAGTTTAAAAGAAGGCAGGACTTAAAGGAGCTGTATAATTGACTGAAAATGGGTAGATTTTAAGTGATACATAATGTTTGCAACTGGTAGTGTGTCAGTATGGTTTATGATGTAAAATGTTTGCAACTAGGATTGTTTGTGTGGTTCGTTTTCATTTATATATGTATGATTGCTTATGTTGTAAGTGATAGTTAATAACGAAGTTTCGTTTTTAAAAAAGGGGTGGGAATTGATTAATTTATGTAATGTTGCTTGGCTTACATGTTATATAGCAATATATGTGAAGTATGTTTATGTTAGTATAGTTTGATTACTTTTGTATAAATGTAAATATGCCTATGTCACAAGTGATAATTCAATAAAGGTGTTTAAAAAAAGGTAATTATAGTGTCTAGAAAACGTAAAGGTAATAAACAGCAACATTCTTCCTCTCATAAGGAAGATAGGGTAGAGTCGTCATCTTTGGCACCAAGACAAAATCTCCAGTTTTGAGACCATAGTCATCAGAGTCAAATCTCCTTCAAAATTTGTTAGTTGGTACTCTTCTTTTGAAAAAGTGCCTCATCATTATAGTATGATGAAAGTACTTCAAACAATAAAAAAGTAAAAGTGGAATGTTTTTCCCCAAAAGAAACTTAACTGTTTAGCAATGGAACAGCATTAGCACTCTGTTGATCCTTGAAAGCTTGCACAGGAATGCTCTCTTCAGTGTAAAGTAAGTATCCTTCTTAAGTATCCTTTCAGACCTCATTCAACTGCTGCTTTGAAATAGTCAATTTTTTAATCTTTGCTGCAGTAACCTAAGCTATAAGGGTTATAACCTGTCATGAATGTAATAGCTGGCCAGGTTCCAGAGCTGAGCTCACTAAAATATAAGTTTGGGTGCCAAGCCGCTTCAGATCTTTCCTGACACTGAAGAGAGCATTCCTGTGCAAGCTTTCAAGGATCAACAGAGTGCTAATGCTGTTCCATTGCTAAACAGTTAAGTTTCTTTTGGGGAAAAACATTCCACTTTTACTTTTTTATTGTTTGAAGTACTTTCCTGATAAAGTATTTTTAAACTAGAAAAAAGTTCTTGTTGACTCATGTGACTTTAGTACACTTTTAAACAAGAGCACGTTCTTGCTCTTGGCAATTTAAAAGTTGTAAAATACTCTATGAACTGTTTTTTTTCTCTGGATAATTGTTTTAGTTACTTTTTGGGGCTGGCAAAGTGTATTAAAGTGCTTTTTAGAGTGTTTTTACTGTAAAAAAAGTTACTTTTAGATACTTTTTTACTGATTTGTGTTGCTTAGCTTCCCTGGAAAAGAAGCACCATTTTCGGCTTGACTATGAAACAAACTACCGATCATTGTCTGACCTTCCAGCCACAAAAAGAAAAGTAAACTAAACATCCTTTGACTACACAGCCAGATAGTCATTTGCCATGGCTGCAGGTTGGTAACTGGTGAAAAGAAAGCTGGTTACTTAGACCACTCATCTTTTTTCTCCAGATCCCTCTGGTGCTGTCCTTAAAACCACTATGGACCAAGGTTTAGCCACATATCCTCGGCGAATGTGGCGATCCACTCAGTGGGCAAGAGAGGGCCACTTTTGGTGTTGAGAGAAGGGGCAGGGAAGGTGCCCTGCTTAGCTAGAATGTTGTGCCATCTCTGGAGAAGCTGTTGCTGCCATTAAAAAACCTATTTACCCTAACTTTCCTGTCCTAAACAACCAAAAAATAACTAAACATGTGTCTTCTCCTGCACTATTTCCTCTGGGTAGTAGTAGTTTATCAGGACTGGCTCATGGAACTCTACAGGTTGTTGATCCTTCTTTTAAGGTAGTTTCTGGAAAAAGAAAAAGGGATTCAAGATTTTGAATCTGTACAGGAATGTTGTGGGACAGATATAGGTTTTTCCTCTTTAGCTTTCTGATTTAGATTCATAGGAGAGCTTGGTATCTAAATCTCCGTGCAACAGATTCTCTTTCTTTGAGACTGTTTCCAGAATGTACCAGTATTTTCAGCAGGAGAACGCTGAGGTTTCTCAGCCCTTCAGAAAATATGAGCTGCTACAACTGCAATTCCTGGAACCTTCACCCCCCCCCCCCGCCCCTCAAGTGCCCTGGCAGCACTGGAGTATGCGTTTGTCACAGCCAATGGTTTCCCTTACAGCCATCATGCTGCACTTAGGAAATTATATGGAATGTGCAAAGGTACTCATTCTTTCAAGTTTCTGTGTACTCATCCCAGACATGACCCTGCAGCTATAGCTTTAGTTAATCCAGCTGTTACCAAACACTTTGTTAATGCCAATCCTTCTTCTTCAGATAGGGATGGAAAAAACTGTTGATAAGTTTGGGGAAAAGTGTATGCTTCTGCAACTCTGGTTTTTAGAATTTTAAATTGTTAGGTTCACATGTTAAAGTGTATTCCGACTAATTATGAAGGTGTGATGAAAAATCTGCTTTGTGTGGTTTAGTTTCTTGCCTTTTTCAGGTCACTATTTGTTGTTCAAAGTTTGTTCATGACTCTGTGGATACTGCGTACAGGGCTGTTGCCACTGATACTGTGTAAAGGCAGTTTCCCTGGCTACTTTCTCAGAACCTTCCATATGATGTAAAATGAGATTTTGAGTAATTCTTCTTTGGATAGAGATTGTTTTTGGACTCTCTGTTGCACAGATTATAAAACAGTGTGAGGGGGGAGGTACGATGATTCGTGGAATGTCTCAGATTTTTCAGCCCCCCCCCCTCAAATTTTTTCATTGGATTCCCTGCTCCCTTTGTCAACTTTTAGCATGAAGCAAAACAACCGATTCAACAGAATGCTGTTAAGCAGATATTGTAAAAGCAAGGACAAGAGAGTTCCATTAAAAAACAGGACCTCCCCAGAACAAATAACAGTCAAATAAGGCAGAATGACTATATAAGGGACCTTGCAACCCCCCCCCCTTTTACTATGGCAGTCCCGTATATGTGGCAGAAAGTCTGAATATCCATTCCTGTCTTTGGCGACAGATTTTCAGACGTCTGGGTTCTGAGGCTAATTTAACAAGGATGTAAATGGCAGTAGTAAGGAGTTCCTCACTTTCAGGGAATTCCTCCACATCTACCAGACCAAACCCATCTGTTTTCTTATGTCCTATAACACACACTACTGTCTTGGGGTAATAGAATCAGTTCCTCTTTCCCAGCCTCTGAAAATGATTTTATTCTAGAATGTTTTTAGTGCCAAATCAAGAGAATGCATGTAGATGAGTTCTGAATCTTTCTCTTCTAAACCAGACGTCATATGAGAAAGATGCTATGGCATCTGAAGTCTGTTTGGTGCCAGCACCATATGTTTTCAGATTCCATTTTTGGGATTTGTGAAAAGAGAAATGACTTGATGTAGACAGCAAATGTCTCTGAACCCAGGTCTGCCCTTCTCCCTTCCTGCTCTAAAGCAGTCAGTTACCACAGGCACCTTGAACTTTGCTTGTCGAGCAGTATCAAAGGGGATAATAGTGCAAAGTCCCTGGAACAGGAATGACTGACCAAAGTACGCAAACATAAAAGATATATTATCTCTTTTCAAAGCTCCCAACTCTGCGAGTCAGCTGTGGTCCCCGGGACCTATTCAGGTTGTAACAGATATTACCCAATGATGTGGTACATAAGCAAGTGGGAACTAGATCTTATCTAGATCTAGATCCATCCTTAGCATGGGATATAGCTTTACAGCACAGTCACCGCTCTGCAGGCATCTTACATTCTGTCAGAGTAAAACTGTGTGGCAGACAAGCTGAGCAGGCCAAAGGCAGACCCTTACAAATGGAAATGAGAACACGTTGTTTTCCTCAGATTTAATCCTTCTGTGGGGAGTTCCTTAGGTAGACCTTTTTGCTTCCTCTTGGAACAGTCATCTGGCAAAAGTCTGCACCAGAACTCTATGCAAGAAGGCTTGGAAGACAGATGCCTTTTCTTTCTTTGGGCAGTAATGCTGCTGTATGCTTTGCAACCCTTTCCATGGATATCCAGGATACTTCTAAAGATTCAAAAGGAATCCTCCAAAGATCACTGTGGAGACTTCATTATGGCCCAGATAATAGTGGTTCTTCCTTCTTTAGAATTTGTCACAGACATTTCCCACAAGCTTCTTCACAGACTAGATCAACTCACACGATAACAAGCATGTTTGATACATCCCAACTCGGAACAACTAATGCTGACATCCTGGATAACAGGGCCTCAATACCTTTTAGGCACCTGTTTACTGAGGACATGTAACAGGTACTAATGGAGGCAAGAAAGCCAAGTACTAGAAAATCGTATATAAGCAAATGGAAACAGTACGGACTTGTGGTTTTTGGTTTTCCTAGCAATGGCATGAAAGTTCTGAAGGGCTTGTTGCCCAAATCTGTCTTTTAGCAAGCTCAGCTTGAGCTGTCTGATGGTTTGGGTGCATGGAAGCTACCTGGTTGTTAACACCCTTAGCAGGATATAAGCCATATAACATAGTCTACTGCAACAGTGATCATTTGAACATCTACTGTTATGGTAAGTTTACTTACACAACTGTACTTTTTATGCCCTCATTTGGGAGCATATCAGAAGCATATTGGGAATCTATTATGAAAGTCTTCCTGAAAAAGCAGATGGAACTGGACATCATCCCATCCCTTCTATTACTAGGGTGGAGTGGGTTGGCTACCATTTCTCCTCTCTCTGCTCCTTCCCTGGTACCAGTTTCTGAATTAGTAGTCACAGGACATGCTTTTCACCTGGAGCCTCTCTCTCTTGGGACCATTAGCCTCTCCTTTTTTAATGCTGTCATTCTTGCATAGAATGCACATGACTTCAGCTCCTTTGGTATTGAGTGAGTGTTGAAACCAATTGCTTGATGCTGATAATTCTGCATTACTTGCAGGATCAATTAATTTGCATCCATTATTGTTTTCCACATCTTTGGTGTTCAAGCCATTGATACTGGTCCCCATGGCAAAGCCATCAGAATCCTCAGTGTATGGGCTCCTCTCCTCAGCATAACCCAGCTTTACCTTGGTAGGGAAAGTGTTGGTTTGAGGAGTGATCCTTCGATGCAGTGTGACTTTACATCCACCTTTAAGGTTATGAAGAGAATGATACTCTTCCCCTGTCAGGCTGTTGACAGGATCTATCAGTGCTGACCACCCAGAGATGCCCTTCTGTTAGTGATTGAGCCCATTCTTCAAGAATACCAGGGACTGAACTGAGCTTTAACCCTTGGAGATTTGCAGCAAGTGTGATCTGATTATTCAGCAGTTTCCCACCAGTCACAGATGGAGATTCATTGGAAGAGAGCATACAAAAGGAACCATGTTTTCTCCACATCGAAATCTATCATATCTGACATGAACATAGATGAAAGAGGGGTCCCCTTGATCCTCTCCTGAAGGTATCACATTTGGCAACGCTCTAACAGAGAGGATTCTGGCTGCCTGACCCACTCTCTTAATACTAGGAAGTGCTGTTCACAGCATATAGCTGTGCCCCTCCTACCTTTTGGGGTTACTTCTACACAACATCTTACGGAGATGGCAGGGACCAGACACTGGGTAAGTTATGCCACAGCAACTGGAAAAGCTCTTACATCTCTCAAACGACATGCAGTTTTGATCTAAAGGTCCTCTGGTGGATTCCGTGATTGCTGCAGCAGAGGTCAAGAAAGAACTTAGAGGAATCATTTGCTTTCTATTCCCCAATCAAAAAGTCAGGATAGTATACAGAATGGGAGAGTGCATCGATTCCTGAAGTATTTTTGCTGTAAGGGAATTAAATTATTTAACCCATATGAACTTATTCCAAAGAGATCTAGCTAAACAAACGTAGGATACTTTAGACCAGAACATGACCTAAAGTGTTTACTAAACAGCTTCAGCCCACCCTGAATACCATGCTTGAAATCGCCAATCTCTTTATACATCTGTGTCACAATTCAGTCAGTGAGGCAGCCAAGTTAACAGATACTGGTGTAACTCTTCAGTACCATGCCTGACTGCACCTATATGTCTTTGAGGGCAACTTTAAAGAATCTTTTGCTAATTCCACTTTGATGGGTACTTTGTCTTTGAACCAGTAGTTAAGGAGAAGCTAATGATGTGTGAGGAAGGATGGGAAGGCACTGATAGAATTAAATGTGAGAAACCTTAGAGACCTTTCATCAGGAATCAGAAAGGTTCCATATCACTGTGGTTCTGGAAATCCCATTGTCCGCACTTTGACTCTTCCTCCAATGGAGACAGCTGCAGCAGCGATGTCCCGTTTAATGGATTCAGGCAGCGAAGTCAAAGGGGTCCACAAAACCAAAGATTCAGAGAACCTTTCTCAGGGAGGCCAAATTAGAACCTCTGAAGGCTTGCATGACTGTCTACCTCTGGAGGCGTTCAGGGATCATTTATCTCACCACCTAGAGGTGTGGATGGCATTCACACAGGTCAAGTGGGTATGAGAAGTTATATCTAGAGATTATACCATATCTTTCTGAAGGCCGCCACATAAAAAGCCTTTGATGCCAAAATTTCCATCGAATGCAAGTGGCACTTCAGAGGTCTCGGCCCTCCTTTAAAAAAGGGCAAAACAGGAAGTCCCACCAGAACAGAGAGGATGAGGGGTTTATTCAAGATTCTAAAGAAAAACAAAGATCCTTAGGCCAGTGCTGGATCTCAATGACCTATACTTGTTCATAAGGAAAACCCAATTCAGAATGTTCTCTGTATCAGCAATTTTGCCATGTTTCATGGTCGATGACTTGAAGTGCTCCATAGAACTTCAGGACACTTACTAACATGCAAAGATCACAAAGGAATTCAAGAGGTTTCTGCATTTTTGGATTGGAGCCTATCATTACTAGTTCAAAGTCTTGCCCATCCCTTTCCCCACAGCCCTGTGGGTGTTCACCAAGTGCATGGTGGTAGTCACAGCCGACTTTTAGCTGAAAGGGATCTGCATGTTCCCACATCTAACAATTGGCTTCTAGCTGCAACAACCAGAGAATCCTTATTAATGGACAGAAATTACTTTTTGCAGCTGTGCCTATCTTTAGGTATTTCCATAAACTATCAAAAGTCACAGCTTTGACCCTCCCAACGTATTGTTTTTATAGGCTGCCATCTGGACAAAACTTCATGTCTGGTGTTTCTCACCTCAGAAATACTAGCGTCACTTCAACATTCAGTTTGAACTTTTTTGTCATCATCAGAAACTTCAGGAATGCTGGCCTTATAAGTGCAGGGATTCATGATATCTGTAGTAATTATGGTCTCATGTCAGATTTCATATGTAGACTCTCCAGTGGAGGCTATCTACACAATGGTTACAACTAACACACCTGCCTTTGGTCACCATTCATCTGACTCCATCATACATTACAGGGTGGCGCAGTGGTACAGTGTTTAGTGTTGTATCCTCCCTGCATTTGTGTGGGTTTCCTCTCTGTGCTCCAGTTTCCTCCCACATTCCAAAGTCATGCGCCTGGAGAGTTTCTCCTCAGGCTTCCGCTGAAAATGGGCTCTGTCTCAGTCAGACTTTCCCAGTAAATAAATAAATAAAATAAATACAGAAAAGGTACATAAAAAATTAGGAACTTTATACAAACACAAAAACTTCCTATCAGACCAAGCACAAATCACCCTAGCCCAAACCTACCTTTTTGTCTACCCTAATGTATGCATCACCAATCCTAACCCACATCAGGAAAACAGACCTGGACAAACTAGAATCATGTTACCATAAGACTGCAAAATTTGCCAATAACTCTACTTTTAGCAGCCATCACTGTCTTGCCCTAAAGGAGCTACAGTGGTTAGAACTCCCTCAATTAGTTATCACCAACTAGTGCTCACCTTCAACATACTAAAGAATCCCCACAAAACTCCAGCCCTAAATCAACTACTAAACCAATGTTCAGCAAACCGTTCTCTACGCTCATCCAACAAAATCCTTCTCTGTATATCCAAAGCCAATAGTACTGCAGGGAAAGCTTTTTTTCTCTCATACCATCGCTAGAAAATGGAATAACCTCCCCCAGAATATCTCTTCAGCACCATCTATCTCGCTGTTCAAAAAGTCACTTGCATCACACCTCTTGCAGTCCTGGCTCTGTACTTGCATCACATAAATGCTTTCCTGCTCTCCTCCAATTCTTCCTACCTTCCTCTCATCTCTGCTTACTTTCTCTTTAATGCAGCACTCAAATACTGCCATACAGGGCCTACTATGTGTAAATTATTATGTCTTGTGTGATGCCTCTTTTGATTGCATTGGTTAATGTGGAGTTTTTTTTCTCCAAAATACTGCCATCCAGGGTCTACTATGTGTAAATTAAGCTTGCTTGGAACAAACCATTGTATATTTACTACTGCTTTTGATTGTATAATTGCCACTGTCGATATTGTCTGATGTGTAGCTTTTGTTTGGACCTCATTCCAGTCGGACTTTCCCGGTAAACAAATGTAAAATAAATAAAATTGGTGGCTGACATCCTCATTTCCCCATATTGGATGACTATTCGTTCTGCCTTCCTCAGAAGCAGTAGCAACCATGGATGCCTCTTCTCTAGGAGTGTCCATTAAGTTTGGAATGAATCAGAGGCCAGACTTCACATCAGCATCCTGGATATATGTTGCAGGAATTTCAGGACTGATAAACATACAAGTGGACGATATGCTGGTAAGTCCGGTAAATCAACAAACTGGGATGAACCAGTATAATGAATAAACATGGAGGAACCAGATCTTAACCCCCTTGCAGAGAGGCCATGAGAGTATGACAGTGTGCTTTAGATTCAGGTTGCCTTCTAGTTGCAGTGCATATTCAGGGATGTCTAACTGGCTAGTGGATAGGCTCTGCAGGGCTGTCCTAGCTCCTCAAGAGTGATCTTGTTAACCCCTCATTGGCTCATGAAATTACTGCGGCAGCCCCACTGTGATTCCATCCAGTGCAAAGTGCAGAAGCTACTTAGCCATAGTCCCACAGGAGTTACAGTCACCCATAGATGCTGTAGTCTGCTTGTGGTTCCCCAGTCTCTTGTATGTCTCCCCCCTTCCCCTGATAACTAGATTCATACAGAAGGCAACAATTTGCAAATCGAAGCTAATTTTCAATGCTCTTTACTGGCCTAGACAAATTTGGGTCCCTGTACTCGGACCACATCTGAGGAAACCCTCTTGGCTTCTAGGTCCACATCTGGGTGGTCTTTCACCCCCTTCATGTTAGCCTCAACCAGACCTACACAACCAGAAGTTAACTGCATGGTTTCCTCAGTTACTGTAATGGAGCTACTTTATCATAAGATTCAGTAATCCATGTCTTAAGTCATCTTTCCTCTTCTGGGCTGCAAGTAAGTAAACAACCACAATAAAGAACATTACTGAAACAGCCTATATTACAAAATCTTCCTTGTTGTAATGTACACCAAGGTGACTCAGATAGGGCATAGCAAATTAGCAGTTATCAAGGTGGGACTGATAACCAGGGGAAAGAAATGGAGTCAACAGAATCATTTCTTACAGAAGTTTTGCATCATGCTCAGATGTACTTCAGTGGTTTCAAGTTTTCCTCACAAGTGTATGCTAAATATTTAAAGGTTTCATACTGCCATGACATTAAATAATACATTTATTAACACTAACAACATTATCCAGTCAAATCACTAGATATTTGGAACATCATGGCTTATAAATGGAATAAAACACCATAATACCAAATAACTTGATGAGGTCACAATTCTGAACTCTCAGATGCAGTATAGACAGCTATTTATTGTACATCTGGACACTGCTGCAAATGTGTTTACCATTCTTCTTCCATTATCATGTTTTGAGGTTTTTGGGTTACTAATACCGTGATAGGAATGGACACAGTACCCAAGTCAGGGCATAATTAAAGTTCCAGAAATTAGTATTGTTTCAGACTTTGATGTTAGCCAAAAGTGCTCTTTGCAGTGTGCCCAGAATTGACTCCTTTTGGCAGTTCATACAGTGTTGCATACATAGGTAGTATGCCCGAATTTCTAAATATGACTGTAGATTTTTTTATTAGACCCATTGCACCTACTACTATTGCTGAAACTGTCCAGGTATCTTTCTTCCTCATTATTGTCATTTTCTGCATGCAAATTCTGATATTTTATGACTTTGTATCTCTCCGTGTGTGAGGCACTGTAATCTCTAAGAGTAACAGTTTCTATGATCAATACTACTATTGTCTTTTTCTCAAAGACTGCTATATCTGGTTTTCTTGCATCTGCTTTTTGAACTGCTGGTAATGGGTGATCCCATGTGATGTACACGTCATCATTCTCTTTTATGTGGTATGGTTCATGTTTCTGATGCTTCTCATCTTTATATTGTAGTGGTTGCATAATCCCCATTGCAGCAGTCTTGCCACATTATTGTGCTTTTCAGTGTACAGGCTCCCTACCATGAATATTTCATACCCAGCAGTAAGCTCTGTGAATCTTTCCATTTCTTTTTTACAGAGCCTACATTTGTCTGTTTGTCCCTCATTCAACAGACTTTGTAAATCAGCATGTATGTGGTTCACTATCATGGGCTGCCATTACAAACCTTTCACCCTTTGGTTTCAACTCACCAGTTCTTAACTATTCCTTCATCAAATCTTGATCAACATAAGGTTGTTCTAGGAGATCTCTGTACTTGCCACTATATGTATGCCTTGTCTACATTTCTTTCCTTCTTATCTGATCTGTCTCCTTATATTCTTTCTTTTACTTTTTGGCACATTCATTTGCTGTCTTTTTGTCTACTTCTGGTTTGATTTCCATTTGGTCTTGACACTGTAATGCTTCTGCTAAACTAAGCAGAGGTGTCATCTTAGACTTCCTCTCATGTTTTAAAACTTTCCCAATGTTTGGATATGATGAGGTCAGCAGATATGTATGCAATCCCATGACTGCAGATCTGTACATATAATCAGTTTTGCAGAGGCTCATACCTTCTTCAGAGTGTGGAATATATAATCTTGGCATACACTGGTTTTGTATATCATTTAAGCTTGAAGCATTTTCTTGTTTTTCTGTCCAACTGATCCAGTGCCTTTTGGGGAGAGTCAATCACAGCAAAACTGTAAGTTAGAACAGGAAGAGCAAATTGGCTTATAGCTTGGAATTTATTCCTAGAGGTCAAGGCTGTTTTCAATATTAGTTTCAGTCTTCTGAAGTATTCCTTACTGACTTTTATTCACATTTGTTCATGTTTTATTGACAATCCTTCATCAATTTCCTGCTCAAGTTCCTTTATATCACATTCCTGTTCCAAACTGATATTTTCTTGGTACTACAACTTTCCTGCTTTAGACAGCGTTTTTGCTCATTTATCAAAACCAAATGTATTCTGATATCATTTAAGAAAGTTGTGACCACATGCACTTGTGCTTTCAATTCCTCATCTGATGAACTATTCATTTTTAAGTCATCAACAAACAGTAGTTGAGATGTATTTAAATAAGGTTGGTTTATGGGTCCCAATTTGTAACCAAGACCTCATCTGTTAAGTAAACGGCTTAATGAGTTAAAGGGCAAGACAAAACAGCAGCAATGGCAAAAAATCAAACTGGAAAAAAAAGCTTTGAATTTTTATCCATTTGTCATGGCTTAATTGCAAAGTGGTTTGCCAGTGTTTCATGGTCACTGTAAGGTAATTTGATCAGTGTAGGATGTATCTTATACATCTGTAAGCACTCCTTTATCCATGAATGTGGGATGGTGTCATATGAATCTATCCATGCCATAGTTGGATTCATCACCTTTTTACAGTTCTTTATTGTGACTTAATTTAGCAACAAATGATCCTTTGCTCCAAATGACTTTCTTTTGTTACCCGTTTGTTCAATTACCATGATTATGTTTTCTACTAATTGACTATAAACTCTGTCTGCATCAATTCTAGCATGTAGTTTGTACATCATCGGGAGGCAAGTTATTGGTCTGTAATTTTTAGAATGGCTTACAGGTTCACTCTTTAGCAGTATTGTGTTTCCTCTTAACCAGGTTGGTGTCTGTTTGGGAGGTGCATAGAAGTTAATTTTTACTCAGGGTTAAATCTTTGTGTAAAGATATTAATACTTTTAACTAGAAGATAGGTACTGCATCTGGGCCTGGGGTTTTCCAGCTACAATATTTTCTTAATTTTGTTCTAATTTCTCTGGCCAATTCATCCCATTTCATATCCTATACATTTAAACTCCTTACTGTTTTTTTTTTTTTTTTTTTTACATTTTTCTATTCATTCAACATCTTGTTGTGTTCCACAGGGTCTTCACAAATATTTTTCCAAAATGGATCTTCTACTTCTTTGTTTGGTGATATTTCTATTCCTTTTACTTTGTTTCCCAATTCTCTATAAAATTGAAGTATGACACTGTCAGTGTTGGCATGTACAAGTTTCTGCATGGTACAGGGGAGTCTTGCTCCCTCCAGGGAAAAAAAAAGTTTAAAGGAGAAAAGTGATGTTTGATATTTGCTATATTGCATTTTCAGTCCTTTTTCTTCTTAGCGTATTGGAATCTACAGTGCTGACATTGCAACAGGGAGCCAACATTTACTTCTGACCTCAAGAAGACTGAGCCCAGTTTAGCAATGTGAACTTACAAATCATAACCAGTAATAATTTTCCCCCACTGAGTTTGCAGACCCTTCTTGGCTGGCAACTCTTTGGCAAAAATTGGACAAAAATTGTCAAAACCAATGCACAACATCTTTATCACCCTTGTATGTACTAACAGTATATTTCAACAGTTCATAATGTAACTTAAGAATTATAGTCAGGATTACCTTTAAAACAAATCTCCACAGCTAGAGGAAAGAACATGACATCCAAACTCTGTCAACACTCAAGGCTTCCATGCTGTCATCTACCATTTAGAGAATAGGCATTCCTAAAAAAACCTCTTGTTTGTCTTTTTTTTTTTTTACTTCCTCAAATAATATGCGACTTAAACCATTAAAATTTACATCTATTAAATGGCGTCTTCGAAATAAAAAAATAACTTTTTTATATCAGTTTACTACAAATGTCTACATAGCAGGCTGAAAGGACAACCTCAGTGAAGCACTGCAAGATTTCATCTTTTTAACGTGTAAAAGGAATAGTGAGCATTACTCAAGGAATGGTTTGTCAGATTAACAGTTAAATTAAATGGTAATGACAAGCTGTAAGAAATTTATGTGCGATATTGTTTAAACTACTAATAACTTTTAACATCTAAATGGAGTGGTAATGAAGAGAACTAAGCTTAATGTTATAGAATGTTTTTTTTTTTAATAAATAAATTGATACAGTACTTAAAAGTTAGTTGTTTTGAACAAAATGTTATTCAGTAGCATTGCTAACTGCTGTAAGTTGGTTTACATTTCAGCACACATTCAAAGCCATGTGACTGTTGAGTACCTTTCTTTCTTTTGCTTGTTTCAGGAGGAGTATCCCCCTGATGGTCCTGACTGTGGGTATGGATCATTTCATCAGCAATACTGGTTAGATGGAAAACTACTTGCCGTTGGTGTCATTGACATCCTTCCATACTGCGTTTCATCTGTGTACTTTTACTACGATCCTGACTATTCCTTCCTGTCCTTGGGAGTCTACTCAGCACTTAGGTAAGCTGCTTGTTGTGTGATTATCATGAATGTCCATCTGAGTTAAGGTGAATTTTTCAGAGGTGATCGTGGAGAGGGGTCCACAGCATAGTTAAAGCATATCAAGCAGAAGAAAGTTTGTGCTTAGTAATGCCAATGTTAGCAGGCTGTCAAGTCATTTAATGATACAATATTGCATTGAAAGTTGATAGGACAAAATAAAAAAAAAACTTTAAATTTTTCACAAAAAAATTATTTTAGCTAACAGGACATAATTAAAAATAAAAAATGAACATGTGAACATGATAATTTGCTTAGAATGTGTACCCTTGTCTGACATTTAATGTAGAGTTTATGCAGTCTGTAAGCACTGTTAGTCACACAAGTACAAGAGTCAGCCAGTTGATGGCTCTTCTTGGTTAAAGGGTTATACAGCTAAGAACCTTCTGCAAATGAAGATGCATGCTTGGATTCATTGCACAATGCAACAGGGAGTGAAAAAGAAGGGGGGTATCTTTTCAGTGTGGTTCCTCTGTCTATCACTCTCCACATTTATGCGTGTCGTGTCCTCAGACCTAGAAAGTTCTTGATAGCAGCTTGAATTAATAGATAGGTATTCACCCCACATTTGTCTGTATGAAGCATGTAGATTGCAAAATAATACTAGACCGTATTTAACCTTTGATGAGAGTGAAGACAACTTGTTGTTTTGTTTGTTGTTCTGATAGAGTAAAATCCTTCTGCTTTAAAGTTGTTAGTGGGGAAAATAAATACATAGCGACAACTAAAACAAACTGTTTGGCTGGTGCATCTTGGAGAACAGCGTAGGATGAAATGCAGCAAGCCAAAAAGCACTGTTGGACAGCCGTTGCACATGGCTGTAGGTTGTATGGGGTATGCACAGTGAGGGACTATGCTTACTTCAGTTGTGATGCATGCCCAGCCGTCTTCATGCTCATGCCTGACTGTTCCATTTTGCACAACCAGTTCTGATTCCAAGGTTATGGATCTGTCATGCCAAATTCCTTGGAAATTTAATGCAGAGAATTGAGGCTGTGAGCTGCTGGAGTTCAGAGTTTGATTCTCTGTCTTTATTTGGATTCTGTGCAGTGCTGAGCATACATATATATCCAGGCCTCCACTGAAAATGTGCCTTAACCCAGCTGGACTGCCTGGTTAACAAAAACTGTAGAATAATTAAATAACTGCATTAAAGCCAATAAGGTAGTGTGGAACTTACTGCTAAAGAAACTTCAACAGAATTGTTAAGGGTTTAATATGCGTGTGTTGATTTTTTTTTTATTTTCATGTCATGCCTACCTCTTATAGGTGGATGATTTCATGCAAGGATTCTTACTGTAGATATTAGAATGCAGACCCCATTGTCTAGTAGCATCAAGAGAATGGCCTCTACTAGACATCAGTGGGTGTTTTGGTGTATGTCTCTGTGCCAGGTTTAGGAGGAGAGGATATCCCCACATATTTCATCTAAAAATTTTAGGTGCTTGAGTTTTGGTTGATAAGCCACTTAATGTTTTTCAAGTGGTGTTTCTGTAAATCATCATGGGTGATCATGTATCACTGTAATCATAAATTATTATATTTGGGCTTTCTCTCCTCTTGAGGAGCTGGTCTGGCCATTTTTTTCCAAAGGTGGCATCATTCTTTTGAAGGCTGATAGTAATCTAGCACCTGCATACTTTTTTCCACACATGGTGGAGTGAAACTCCTGTAAAACAGCAATGGCATGTATCCTTTTCATTTCTTTTTTTATTATTGTATTATTAGGAGATGGAACGCCAATAAATATCCAAATGTGAAGATCCAAAACTCAGTTTTATTAACGCAAGTGAATTCTCAGTACCACACGTTTTCGTCACAAAATGCAACTTCATCAGACAACATTAGGGAGTAATCCCTCAACTTATATACAATTAATTAATGAACTCACAAGTTCAAAACAATTAAGTCTTAAAAAGACAAACATCATAAAAATACTGCGTTGTATAAAATGTATATAAAATGCTGTGTATGAAAAAATATATATAAAAAATATATGTTGTACATATATATGTTTTTATAAAACATGTTCAAAATATATTGCCATGAATAAATAACATCATAGCTTAAAATAAATAAAATAAAACATAATATGTAAACAATTGTAATGTATATATTTAAATGTAACCTATTGTAAACCCTACACATTGATAGCTTTCAACTTTAATATAGGCTTGATGGATATATAATCATTCAGGCCAGGTTCCTTGTTGGCTTCCAGGGAAATTTGCCAAAAGGTCTCTCTCTGTTCTAGTTTTGCCTGCCATGGCCCACCCCTTGGATCCCTATTAACACTTTACAGCACAAAAAATTGATATTTGGCTGTGGGACATGCAGATGTATGTTTGAACAAAGCATTAGTGTTTTTTTCCATTTGTATATCATGCATGTGTTCATAAATTCTGCATTTTAAAGTACGCTCGGTCTTCCCCACATAATATGCTGGACATTTTGAGCAAATAGCCAAATATACTACCCCATGACTGTTACAATTGTAATATGCTGTAGCCCTAATAGTCCTATTTTTTGCCAAAAGGAATACTTGGTCATCATGCACAATGTATGAACATTGTGCACATGACCCACATCTAAAAGTACCCTTGCGTGGACGAGTAGAATTATATTGAAAAGGGCCTGTTTCTAATATATTTTTTACACTTTTCCCTTTTCGAAAAACTGTCGTCATGTCTTTACCATGCAAATTGTGCAAATCAGTAACTTCTTTGAAGGTTTCCCATTCATTTGAAATAATGTCCCTGATGTTACTGGAATTAGCACTATACTGTGTAATTAAAGCTTTTTTAAATTCTAACTGGTTGTCCTCTCTACTTGAATTGTTGGGAACCATTCCCAAACCCAAAACTGGTCGAAATCTATCCTTTCTGCCTTCTTTGACTTGTTCACCTATATTGCATATAAATTCTTCTGGGTAACCTCTATCTTGAAACAATTGAAATAATTTATCACATTCTAACAAGAAAGCTTCGTCATTAGAGGTCATCCGAGATATCCTGACAAATTGATCTTTGACGATACCTCTTTTTTGATGCATGGGATGTGAGCTGTTAAAGTGTATGTAACTGTTAGAAAACGTAGGTTTTCTATATACAGTGGATCTAAATACACCATCATCATCGATACTAAGAAGAACGTCCAAGTATTCAACTCTGTCCACATGAACATGATATGTAAATGTAAGAAAACGTGTGGTACTGAGAATTCACTTGCATTAATAAAACTGAGTTTTGGATCTTCACATTTGGATATTTATTGGCGTTCCATCTCCTCCGGTGCTGGTTTTTTGGTTTTAGTTTTCTTGGTACCTAAACAGCTCAATGCATTTACTAGAACAGTGTATAATGTAGTTTTATTTAAAGATATCCAGTGCACTTTTTCGCAAGTCTAGATGCTTATCTTTTCTGAAAGCATACAGGCTGTTTTTCACATCTGGGAATTATAAAGATAAGAACAAACAGTAATTAATGTAAGTAGGAGCACAGGCTGTAACGTGCTTTAGTGTGGATAATCATAATTATAAGTTATGTAATGCTTGTGGGTGTAGCTGTTGATTTGATACAATTTTTCCTTTCAGGAGGGTAAAACTTCATTATTTGTAGCTATACATAGTTTTGTGTGTTTGTTTTAAGTTAATATGTTATGGCGATGCTTGTTTGATGGTTTTCAGTAAAGCAAAAAGTCTTGTAAAATGTGACATAGGTTCAAAAGGAGATGACAAAAAAACTGTATAAAGGATCAACTTGCCAAAAATTAGTGAGTGCATGTAACACAAAAGCTGGGATTAGACATTTATAAAACTGACATAGGTGGTATAATTAATTTCTTTTCATAATGTTTGTCTTTTCGGATTTTCTCAGTTAGGGGTCGCCACAGCGGAACTCCGGTCCGCTAATGATTGGCAATAGATTTTTTATGGTGCCGAGTTGCAAGCCCGACGCCCAACCTTCAATGAAGGCATGCCCATTCACGCATGTCTTTGAAACGCCACTCAATCGCGGGGAGGGCATGCAGACTCCACACAGAAGGCATTCCAGACGGGAATCAAACAGGGGAACCTCTTGCTGTGAGGCAACAACGCTACCTCTGCACCACCATGGCTTTCAACTTCTTATCATAGTACACTATTCATATTATTTTGGAAAATGGATGTTCCCCTCTGGTATTTGCTTTATATTTAGAGCCCTTGGCAAAGCTAATAAGGGACTCCAAAATGAAAGGATATCATTGATATGGTAATCAAGAAAAGTTGGCTTTATTTGCAGACAATATTATTTTGTACCTGATACAACCAGAAAAGGATAGCTCAGTCTTGTAGAACATTTTGAGACAATTTCAAGTCTTTTCATGATATAAAATGAATGAAAATAAAGCAAAGGCTTTAGCTGTAATCTGTGAACTCCACACATGAATTGGTTCAGCAGTACCCATTTTTTATGGAGAAGTTACCCATTTTTTATGGAGAAGAATAAAATGAACTGTTTAAGAGTATGGATTAAAAAGGATTCTGTTATGGCAACTAAGGATATGTGGGAAGAGCCTAAAAAGATAATATAAAAACTGTAAAGCTAGAAGCTCTTGTTTTTGGATATGGATAGCAAGGAACAAACAGTGAAAATGTTTTAGTCCATTTAGTTTTATGTACAGGTTAGGCAGGTTTTTATCAGCCAGTGGAGATGTTGTGAATAGTAATTAACAAAGAGCTGAAGGATTTTATCTGGGAAGGGAAAAGGGCAATGGTCAAGTGGGATAAGCTGATCCTTCCAATAGAACAAGTTTTTTTTTTTAAGATTGTCTTATTTGAAGGGATATTTTAGAGCTGCACTGTTGAGGCTCATTTATATAACATAAGCAGAAAGCTATAATTCAGAGTAGAAAGAGATGTTGGTTAAGCATGGAGGTACTTCAAGAAAGGAGAAAGTGGCATTTTGGATGCAGATCCTTAGAAGATAACAACAGCCATGCAGAATAATATATTCATAAAGTAGCAGAAAGTATTCTGAGAACTAAGCCAACACTAGAATGGAGAAAGGAGATTTTGCCGATAGAAATGACTGCACTTAGAGTACAGAGAACAGGTAAGAGAAGGTTGAAATTTACTGGAGAAAATGGGCAAAGGAACCAAGGTATTGAGAGCAAATAACTGGAGAAGGAAAGGTAATAGAATGGGTAGAGGCCAAGGAGACATTTGGACTGCAGGCTAGAGACTGTCTGCCTTATCAGAGACTGATATCTGAGTATAGCCACATAGAAAGGCATAGAGGAATCTTAAGTGAAGGATCTGCTCTGGTAAGAGTTTTTTATTGACTCTAGAACTAAACTGCTGCTAAAAATGGATAATTAGTAGGGAATATAAAATATTGCACAGTAGCTATAGGAATTTATCAGAGGAGGTTAGTAAAACTTGGGAAGAGAGATTGGATGAGCAATTCTCAAAGAAGCAATGGGAGGATATATGTATGGCTCCCAGAGATGCAACATAGTTTAGATGATGTACAGTTTTTGCTTAGAAGTGTTTGCTCAGGTATTTGACACCCAAAGCAGACTCCAATTTTTTTTTTTTCACGTAGATGGCAAATGCAGGTGGTGTGATGTGGAAGAAAGTGGTAATTGAGAACATATGTTTTGGGAGTGTAATAAGTTGGCAGACTAAACTTTTCTTCTGAATATTAAGTTGGAAATATTGCATGAATAAACCGGTGTCACTAAGGAAATGCTTTTTTTTTTTTTTAACCTGAGATACAGGATCTAAATTGCCTAGATGTAGTAAGATCTTAAATTTAACTCTGGTGGCTGCCAAAAAAAAAACAATTACTAAAAATGGAAATTAAAGTCTAAACCACCTGTTTTTGAATTATTAAATAGTGTAACCGAGACAAAAGAACTAGAAGTGGGAACTTTAGAAAAGGCAATGAGCAAATTACATAGAAAAATTGCGAAAAAACAAACTTGTCAGAACACTGCTATGAATCCAAGACTTTTAATAAAACAGATAAAATGAATAAAAGCAGCATACAACTCCTGAAACTTTCAAAAATGAGCGCTTTCGGGTATGTACCCTTCTTCAGATTAACAAACAGTCACATACAATATCCATTTAAACCATGAGCAGCCAATAGAATCTCAGTAAAACACCCGCCTATTCTTGAGGGCGGGTTTCATAGGCACACTTTCATTCAAGCCTGGAGTTCTATGGGCCATGAGTTCAATAATCCACTTTGCTTCCATAGCTTCTGTGTGTTGTTTTATATCTCCACCTCTATTATTAAGCCTTACATTTAGTATAGCCCTAAATTTAAATGTATGTGTGGTGTGGCTTTCAATGTGTCTATATAAGGCATTATGAACATCCTCTCTCCTAATGGATGAAAGGTGTTGCAATATCCTTACCTTAAACATACAATTGGTCTTACCAGTATAGAAGCTAGGGCATTGCTGACACTCAGCTATATAGACTATGTCCTTCTTCCTACAAATGGCCCTTGCCCTAAACTCAAATGTTTTACCAGTGACCGGATGTATAAATGTGGTGCCACTTCCAATGTGTGAGCAAGCTTTACATGAACCACAAGTGACAGTCCCTATACTGGACTTAAAAGATGTTACCCTACCTAACCTTTCTTTACATAAGATGTCCTTTAAATTCTTGTTCCTCCTAAATCCGAATTTGGGCGTGTCACCTATTAAATTCTTGATTTTTTATCACTTGTTAGAACATTCCAGTTCTTACGGATGACATCGCATACCCCTTTTATATTACTGCTGTATGTCAACATGATCTTCAAATCTTGTCCTTTCTGTATATCTTGGGGTATCCTATCAGATTTATCTAAGTCATGGGACAACCATGGTCTAAACCTTCTCTTCCTGTCCTCTTTGGCCCTATCTGTATAATTATTTACTACGACATCATGATATCCTCTTTCAAGAAAACACCCCTTTAATTTATGTACCTCTTTCTCAAACAACGTGTCAGTGGAGCATAACCTAGATATTTTACCAACTTGGCCCTGTATAACATTTGGAAACGTATACCTAGGATGCATACTATCAAATGTCAGCAATGTGTTCCTCCAGCACCCCTTCCTGTATAAACTGGAGGTGAAACCATCTATTGATTGTTGTATATGTACATCCAAAAAATCTATTTCTAAAAAAGATGTTTCAACCGTAAATTTCAAGAACGTAGTGGTCGAATGCAAATAGGTGATGAACAAATCTAGTTCCTCCCTGTTACCCTTCCACAAAATAAATATATCGTCCACAAAACGCTTATATAGGGCAATATATTGTAACCATATCCCATCGGTTAGAAACGTTGTTCTTTCCCAAAATGATAGCACTAGGTTAGCATAGGTATTAGCACAGGGGGTGCCCATGGCTACCCCCTGTGCTTGTCTGTACGCTTGTTGCAACCCCAAAAAGACATTATTTTCCAACACCAATGTCAACATAATGCATAATAAGTCAACCTTGCCTTCCTCCATCCCCATATCAATCAACAGTGATTTAATGGCAGATGTTCCATACTCATTACTAATCACTGTGAATAGATTCTGTATGTCCATCATGACCATAAGGAACATATCTTTAGGCTGTCTTACATCAATAGCTCCCAGAGTCCTCAAAGATTGTCCTGTGTCACACAAAATATGTTCTATTTGATCTACATAAGGCCTCAGGGTATGCTCTAACCAAATGGATATGTGTTCTGTGACCCATCCCCTCCCTGACACTATAGGTCTGAGGGGTGGGTCATCCAAGGATTTATGTATTTTGGGAAGGGCTTTAAATATGGGTGTAACCACACCATCAATCCACAAAAATTGAAATAGCCCCTCATTTATTTTCATATCTTCCAATAACCATTTCAGTTTATTGTGGACTATATCTATCACTTGTTTCACTATTAAAGGATTAGTAGGTATATACACATCACTATCTGATAACATTTCCTGTATCTTCCTCTGATAATGTAATGTGTCTAAAAGTACAATCGCTCCACCCTTATCTGCCGTTTTAATTGTTAACTTGTCATTGTTACTCAAATCATGTAGGGCCTTCCTTTGAGTATGTGTGAGGTTGTAGTATTTATTTTCTTTACCTTCAGTAACATGATCAACTAAATCCTGTTCACAACATTTTAAAAACACATTCATAGCTGTATTAAATGGCGGTACAAAACTGCTGAGTTGTTTTAATCCAGGATCCCTGGATGTATTCATACCAAAAATACTTTTAAGCGCCACATTCCTGCAAAAAAACATTATATCCATAACCACCTCATTGTAAATGCTTTCCCGACTGGGTACAAAAGTTAATTCTTTATTAAGAACAATGAGTTCATCTTCTGATAAACAATAACTAGATAAGTTATATACAATATTAAAAATATTGTCAGTCATTCTATTATCCGTCTCTTCCTGTTGTCCCTCCCTTCGCTCAATGAGCGTTTCCACGCACCTTTCTTCTTTACTGGTGCTGGAAGTTGTGCCAAAAAACGCTGCTCACCTTGTAATTCCTTGCGTCTGGCCCCCATCCGCAAGGATTCAGCATCTGAAGGTAAGCAGTTCTTTGTACCAGTACATTTTCTCCTTTCAACGTTGTCATTCTCGGTACCAGTACGTTCTCTCCTTTCAACGTTGTCATTGCTCAACCCCGTTGGCGAAACATCCAAAGGGGGTTGTTGTGTAGTTGGCGTTTGCTCAAGAGTTTGTAGAGTGTCAGGCAACCCTGCATTTTCCACTGTTGAATGCATGGAACTTCGAACTGAAGGTATACGCCCGGTCAATGATGTCACTTCCTGTCTGCTCACTCCTGTTCTTTTTGAAGGTGGACCATTGTCTGCCCTGTTTCTACCATGGTCTCTGGGCCACAAAAAGATGTTCCCCCTTAAGAAATCGTTGTGATCTCTTTTCAGTTTACCAGCCTTTTGAATACGAAGAATATATGTGATGTATAAAGTTTGGAAATGGGAATATGTTAATATGGTTGCTTTCTTTTAAGTCATTACGAATACAAGCAACAACGACTCAGGAACTAGAATGATGGTAGGAATATGGAAACTGCTCGTACAACAGGACAGTAGTCACCAAAGATTTATTGAAAAAACACATACAACTCCTGGTTAAGCGCTTTCGACTGTATCCCAGTCTTCATCAGAACAATTAAATGTAAAAACTTGTGATATATATACACATATCCCTTAATCATACAATAATGTAATTGATGAAAAAAACCGCCAAAATGTTTAAAGAGACATGGCCATTATACACATATGCTGTATTCTATTCTAAGGAGAGTATTTCAGGCAGACCAAGGGAGTGGCGATGGGAGCAGCCTGTGCTCCCATCTTTGCGAACTTGGTTATGGCTGAGTGGGAATCCGAACATGTGTTCAAGAGTGCATTCTTTCATGACATTGTACTATATGTCAGGTATTTGGATGACATTTTTATATTGTGGAAGGCGTCTGTGGACAGATTACAGGAATTCATGCTGTATTTAAACAACACTGTTGATTTTTTGCAATTTACTCATGATTACAGTTATAATGAGATTTCCTTTTTGGATGTACTTTTGAGTCACGACACTCGGGGGTTCACTTCCAGAATATATAGAAAACCCACATTCTCAAATGATTATGTCCATTATAGTAGTAACCATCCTCCACACGTATTTAAAAATGTGATTAAAGGGCAAAGTATACGTGCAGCGAGAATGTCATCAAACATGCAGATTTTGGATACTGAACTTAACATCATTAAGGAAATGTTTATTAGTAGAGCTTATCCAGAAAAGATGGTCATGGAAGTAATCAGCTATGTACAGAACGAATGGGGACATAAATACAAACCCCTATTAGGTTCTTATAAATTGGACAAACATGAGGGGATGCACAGTGATTCATCAGGCAGGGTTTGCATACTTATGTACACCCCCAGTACATACATCATCAAGGAAATATTAGAAAGATATTGGACGACACTAACGGTCATGGACATGGAACATATATTGGGTGCAAAACCAAGATGTGTATATAAGACAGCCCCAAATATGAAAAAGTTACTGGAAAGAGTTAGTTACAATACACAAACACATGATATATTTAAGGGCACAGCTAAATGTGGAAATTGTAAACAATGCAAATATATTAACCTGAATAGGATAATTAAATTGGATGATATCTGTCATACTTCTATCAAATGCAGGAAAGGAAATTGTAAAACGAAGCAGGTGGTCTACTTGGCTGTTTGCACAAAATGTAATGCACACTATATAGGTAAGACAGAGAGACAGCTGAATAGGCGTATTTATGAACATCTTTACAAAATAGGGAAACATGATACCAAAAATGCACTATATAGGCATATATTAGAGAAGGGAGACGACCACAGCTTCTTATTTTCTATCATCGAACAGGTGGATGTCACACCTTTTGGAGGTGACTGGAAAATGAGATTGGCACTGTGTGAGAGCAAATGGCAAATTCTAACAGATTCTACGAGACCACCTGGTCTCAACGATTTTATTAGTATTAAACCTTTTTTAGCGTTAGAATAATGCATAGGTGCACACCATCCACAGTGTAGTTGTTTTTACAATAATATTGTTTAGAATATGAGATGGGCATACATATTGTCACATTTTTTAATATTTTTAAATACTATTATATTTAGTACATTCAGGTGGCACTTCATTAGTATTGTGCATTTAGATACCATTATAGGTTATAATATTCTTATTACATATTTTTAATGTACATATTTATTTATATTATTACAAAATTGTATGCATGCAATTCATTTCACAACCAGTGTTTTGATTTTAACGTAGGGGAATAGAATACAGCATATGTGTATAATGGCCATGTCTCTTTAAACATTTTGGCGTTTTTTTTCATCAATTACATTATTGTATGATTAAGGGATATGTGTATATATATCACAAGTTTTTACATTTAATTGTTCTGATGAAGACTGGGATACAGTCGAAAGCGCTTAACCAGGAGTTGTATGTGTTTTTTCAATAAATCTTTGGTGACTACTGTCCTGTTGTACGAGCAGTTTCCATATTTCTGCTTTCTTTTAAGTGATAACTCAGTAATGGTGTTAAAAAAAAAAAGAAAAAAGAAACTCTGGGTCACTTGGCTGTATTTTTGAAAAAATCTGTTTTCATCAGATAGAAAATGTGTGGTTTATTTCCATCTTCAGCTGTTGAAGTTATATCTTTCTCTGCTGGGTGTATAAACAAGTGTGTTTATGCTGGACAAGTTCCCGTGAAAGATTCCAGTACTTAGTATTCATTATGTCTAGGCCAAGAACATACTGAGCCTTGCAGTTTGTGTAAAAAGTTAAAAAAATAAAACGGGTCTATGACCAGGCTTAGGGGAAAAAAAGATTTAAAGTGTGCAGAAACTTTCCAAAAAGCAGCCAAACATACAAAGGGGGACAGTCTTCAGCTATGAAGCAGAAAAGGGAAAGCATGAAAAATGACAGATCTTAAGGAAGAAGTGCACTCTTCCACTTCTCTGAATGACTTAGATTTCTACTTTGACCTTCTAGAATAGGGTCTTCAGAGCTGAGCCTAAAAGTTCTAAAGTAGGGCTGTCCCATGTTAGTTCTTCTAGATTTAAAATGTAAAACTATACTGATGACAGTCTCTTATAGGGCTAGAATAATTATACAGGTCCACAAGAACCCCTGCAAAGACCTGGAGAATATATTGCTGGAAAACCTGATAAAACCTCATGCTGACAGTGTTTCTAAGTCACTTTTGTTGTAAGTCCCTGCCACCTGTTTTTACCAGCTTTTCCCCTGAAGAATTAAAGCTTCTAGTTTAAAGTCAACTTGTCTTGGGGAAAATGGGAACACACACTGAGGCAGCATAAATGTGTACTTTAATGAAATGTTCCAAAGGTCTGGGTTCTGGGTATTTCATAAAATGTAGGCCTTCCTAGGATGTCCATATTGCAAACCATTCCATTCCAGAAGGTATAATTTTCAAATGTTAGACCTCTTAGTCATTGATATGTAGAACTGTTGGAGTGAATAAACCTCTGTAAGGAAACAGCATCTTATTCTGCTAAGCTGACAGGTTCAAAAAGGTAATGCTGAGTTGACGAACACACTCCTGTTTGTTGTGAAAGTAAATCTTTCTGTAGTAGAAGAAGATGGGCAGTTAAGAGAACTGTGGCTCTCTTAGGTTCATAGGTTAGTACTGTGGTGTCTGCCCTTGCAGGCCATTTTACGTCTAGCCAATTATCCCAATTTGTGTTTATAATTAACCTATCTCTTTGAGGTTTAGATTCACCTAACCTTTTTCAAGATTTATATTTATATATATTATTCTAGTCATTACTAGATCAGACATAAATATTTGGAGGGGATCCACGCATTAGGGTTACGCATTTAGGAGCTGCCTCTATCCATTAGTAGAACAGGGGAGAGTCCTGGGGTAAATTTACCATTTCCCTGTGGTTTATCCAAGTTACGCCTGAATGTGGTCAGAAATGAATATTGTTTTAACAGTGAGAGCAGTGCTATCCTTTGCAAGATATATGTATCCATTCAAACTATTTTCTTAATGTGGCAGAAGATGTTTAAGTCCCTGGATCAAGTATTTCCGATACCATTTGATATGAAGAAATTTGTCAGAAATAGGTTAGAGGATGCCTTGTATACTAGATATATTGGAGATTTTGGAGCTTTTCTCCCCAGGATTCCAATGAAAACGGGCTCCTCAAGGCCCAATGGACCACCCTGGTAAACAAACTGCAAATAAATAAATAAATAAAATAAATATAGGTCACTTCTTTACAGTCTGTAAAAGACCAAATATAGCGATGTGGTCTGAGGCAGTCCATGTAGGACATGTTTAAGCCTTGTATCCTTTTTGTTAAGCATCTCTGCAGGTGTTCCAGTTGTTGCATGGGCCTGAAAAGATCTGTGCTAAAAGGGACATTATACTTAGATTGGCCTAATGAGGGATGAGTAGAGAGGAACAACATTTCCTGTTTGTACACAATGTAGAAGGACTTCTTTACTACAGTGGACACACACTGGTCAGAAATTAGATCAGTGTCCACGCAAGTTTCAAATCCTGAACTGCTGCGTCAACAATTAGGGATGTGTTGTCTTTGTAGTAGATGTTCTTCGTCTTTCACTGTTGCAGTCATCACATTTGGGTTATCCCTGCCAGGGTAGCCCTTGGCCGGCCCAAATACCAGAGGCTTAGTATTTCTGTGAGGGTTGCTGTCACTTCAGGACTGATGTCAGGTCGTCAGTAGTATAAAGTAAGGTAGCCGACGCCATTACATCAGTCTTTCTTGCCGTCAAAGCAGAAGTTGTTCGCATGAGTGCCAGTCGGCCACTACCTGAGTTTCATCTTACGAATTGAAGCTGAAGTCTTCTAAAGCTAAGTACTGTGTTGGGGATCCTTTTTTCTTGCACTAACCGATGTCAGAAAAAGTTAACAATTGTCTCGCCTATGGAAAGCAAATACCACACCGAGACTTTCATTCTTACTGCGTCACTTGCTTAGGACCAGACCACGACGTCCCCACCTATCTCTTCTGTGCTTTGTTCAACGCCAGAACTATATGTTGTTGGGCCCTTATTGTAGCTAGATATTTTCACTTACAGTCCTCGAATTCTGATATGGCTTCGGTAAGCCATCCGACAGCAGATCTTCTGAAAAAACATAAAGATAAAGACAGAGAGAGATCGCAGAGGTCCAAACCTACCAATGACACTCTTGTTAAGCTAGTTGTCAGTTCTGCGGTCCTCAGTGAGGCACTTTCGCAGCCCCTGATGCCCGCTTCTGTGGATTCATAGGCCTCTACCGAGACCCTTTCAAGTCCGACATGCCGCAAAACTCTTCTTCGACTAAGGATCCTGTTGTCTTCTCTACCTTGGATGGGTCCAGAGCCACTGAGCAGCTACAGGCTTCCGAGGAAGTCCTTCACATTACTGATTCTCGACACAAACCGACAACTACTTTCGCGACTACTGTTCTTTCGAAAACTACCGAGTTTCTTAGGCCCAGGTTACGAACCACTCCCAAGAAACCGACGACCCAATCTCAGGCACCTGCTTCCTTGCCTCAGTCTCAAATGTTTAAAATGGCGGAAGACCTTATCATGCTGATCAGGGGAAGCCAAGCTGCCCCTTCCAAAAGAAAGAGATCTATCCCCTGTAGTTTTGTCTGAACAGTAGTCTGATGGCTCTGATGCATCTGAGTATGAAGACATGCAACCCCTCTCTGCTTATGAGGATTCTGATGCAGAGGAGTCAGTTCCTTCAGCTTTTCCCCCAGACAATTTTTCCTTTGGGGGGAAACCCTTCACACCTTAAGGGAGCATTTCCAATGGGAAAGTCAGGACTACCCTCAGTCTAAAAAGAGACTCCGGGAATTCTTAGATCTTCCAAAGCACAAAGACCCCTGGCCATCCCCCCAGTCCTGGATGTTGTGGAGAATGTTTTCCTGGAATACAGTTTGACTCCTGACACCCTCCCTCCTACACCCAGAAAACCAGACAGGTATTTTAGAGTTCCTCGCTCACACAAATTTCTTTTTAAAAATCCTACTGCTGACCCTGAGGTAATTTCTCAAGGGCCTAAAGAATTAAAGAAACCTCTGCTAAGAATCCCACCCCCTCAGATGGGGATTCCCGAGCACTAGACAGATGGGGTTAAAAAGTATACACCTCAGCTACTGTTGCTATCAAAGCACTAAATTGTCAGTTCCATATGCTAAAATTTTAGCAACATACCCTGGAACTCCTCAAACAAAAAATGTCTTCCTTTCCTCCTTGTGCAGAATCTAGAGTTACAAGAGTTAATGCATTCTGCAAGTCAAGTAACTAAACACACCCTGCACTGTGGATGTTCTTCATTCCACATTGCTGCAGTCCTAACCATTGGGTAGTCCGCTGTCCCAGTCGGCCCGAATACCAAAGTATATGGCTGACGTCGGTCAAGGCGCATTAGACTGACGTCAGTACGTCAGGGTACTAATGCGCATGACCGACGTCATATCCTCAGTCTTTTTTGCCGCATGGTCCGATGCAGAAGCAGTTTTGCGAGTGCAGGTTGGCGTTCTGAAATTTTCTGAAGTCGGAGTTTCAGACCGAATCAAAGTTGGCTAAGTACCCCGTTGGGGAATATTTTGGTTTTTTCTTGCCTCAGTATTTAACCGGATGTCAGAAAAAGTGAATAACTGTATTTCTTGTGGGAAACAGATACCTCATAGGGATTACCATACCTTGTGTATTCCTTGTTTAGGGCCTGAGCACGACGTTGTTGGATGCCGCTCTTGTGCTAGATTTAACAAACGCACTATTAAGAGAAGGTTAGACTGTGCCAGGTTAGTTTTTGGGAAGCGTTGTAATTATAAAATGCCGTTGGATGCTCCGACGCCCGCTTCGTCCAAAAAACGCAAGGACAAAGCAGCAAAGCCTAGGGTGGAAGAACCGGCAGTCCCGGACGTCGGTTCTTTAGAAGGTTCTGTGGAGCCGGAGGTTTTACCAGGAGTTTCTTTAGAGTCTCAGGGAGAGACTTTACTGTTACAGGATGTGTCCTCTCAGGAGGTAGGCCAGGCTGAAGGGGCTTCTCAGGTTGCTGTTCTTCCCTCTCTTCCTAAGGTGGTTAGAGCCCCCCCTTCTGTTTCCAAGGCTTCTTTGAGAGGCAGGCCAGGTTTAACTTCAGTGGGGGTTTCTCCTGGATCTTCAGGATCTTTGCCTAAGAAACATATGCTTAAAATGGCAGAGGATTTGATTACTATGATTAGAGGCTCTATGCCCCCTCCTGATAAGAGGCCCAGGGTGGAGCCTGAGTTTGAGAGTTTTGAGCAGTGTTCGGAGGCTTCTGAGTCTTCGGCTGAAGACTTGCAGGAGTATCCTCCTTATTCTGATTCTGATGTGGATGATTCTACTCCGTCAGCTTCTCCTCCTGAGGATTTTTCATTTTCAGAGACTCTGCATTCCATGAGGGAGCATTTTAAATGGGAAGGCCAAGATTTCTCTGATTCCAGGAAGAGGCTTAGGGAATTCTTGTTTTTACCCCAGCATAGGCCTTTAGCTATACCTCCTGTTCTGAATGTGGTGGAAGATGTTTTTGCAGAGGCTTCCCTAAACCCTGATTCTTTGCCTCCTGCCCCAGTTAAACCTGATAGGTACTATAGGGTGCCTGAAGCTCACAAGTATCTTTTTTAAGAGTCCTAGGGCAGACCCGGAAACTGTCTCTCAGGGGCCTAAAGGTGTTAAGGCTTCTGTTGTTAAAAATCCTGTTCCTCCTGATAAAGAGGCAAGGGCTTTGGATAGATGGGGAAAGAAAGTGTATACTTCTTCCACTTTAGCCATGAGGGCGTTGAATTGCCAGTTTCACATGTTAAAATATCAAAATTATCTCCTTTCACAATTGAAGTCTAAGGTAGATGCTCTGGCGGTAGGTATTGAGTGTAAAGAGTTGCAGGATTTAGTTCATGTGTCTGAACAGGTGGGTAAGCATTCACTGCAATGTGGTTTTGATGCTGTGCAGGCCTCCTCGAGGGTGGCTGCCACTGGTTCTGTTCTTCGTAGGCACGCCTGGTTGAGGGATCAGAATTTAGCTGAGCATGTTAAGACAAGGATTTTGGATGCTCCTTTACAGTCTGACGCGTTGTTTGGTTCGCCTGTGGAAGCAGTTTTAAAGAAAATGGAGGACAAGGCTAAGTCTATGCAAACTGTTAAAGATTTTTTGCAGGTGCAGCCTCCAAGTTTAGTAGAAATTGGCCTACTAAGGGATGGACATATCCTACTTATGATTCCCAGTCTAGGGGTAGGTCTAGACGTGGTAGGGGCAGAGCTCAAGGTTCTTTTAGGCCTAGAACAGGGAGTTCACCTGCTCAGACTTCTGGTGAGGGCAGGGGTCAGTCCTTTCGTAAACAGACCCAATGACCTGCCTTTTCAGCTGCCAGTACATTCTCGTCTGGCAGCACCTTTGGGAGGAAGGCTGGCTCTTTTCAAAGAAAATTGGGATTTAATTACCCAAGACAGATGGGTTCTGGATAACATTCACCACGGTTACAGGTTTTATTTCCATACCTTGCCTCCTTTCAAAGGCATGCCAGACATTCCTCCTCTACAAAGAAAAGAGGCTCACAAGCAAATTTCTCTTGTTACTCCAAATAGGGGCCATTCAGCCAGTCCCTGTGCCAGAAAGGGGCCTAGGATTTTATTCTCGCCTGTTCCTAGTACCAAAGAAGGGGGACACGTGGAGACCAATTTTGGATTTATCTATCCTCAACACTTATCTAGACATTCCCAAGTTCAAAATGTTGACGTTACAACAGCTTTTACCTCTGCTGGGCAAAGATCACTGGATGGTAACTTTAGATCTCAAGGAGGCTTACCTTCATGTGCCTATCAGACTGAGTTGCAGGAAGTATCTACGTTTTCGAGCTGGAAATTCCCATTATCAGTTCTCTGCATTGCCCTTTGGCTTATCTACTGCGCAGAGTATTCACAAAGGTTCTGGCTCCAGTGATAGCTTATTTCAGGCTAAAAGGAATTCAAATCTATCCTTACTTGGACGACTGCCTGATTCTGGCTCAAGAAAAGGAAGACCTTTTACAGCATTTGGAATATGTGATAGCAGTGCTAAGATGCCTAGGGTATTCTGTGAACGAAATAAAGTCCAGTCTAGTACCCTCTCAAGACATGTGCTTTCTGGGTGTGAGACTGAATACAGCAGCCCAGATGGCCTTTTTAACCCCAGACAAACAAAAGAATCTTTCCATTTACTTCCATCAACTATCTCTTCAGTCCGGGCTGACTGCAAGGACAGTCCTTCAAGCCTTAGGGTTCATGGCATCTTGTATTCTGGTGCTTCCCAATGCCAAACTGCATATGAGGAAGCTGCAATGGTATCTCAAAAATGTATGGACACAGCACTGCCAGGATTTGGACACTGTCATTCAAATAATACCTTGCATTCAACAGGAATTTTTGTGGTGGGCTCAGGAATGTCACCTAAACAAGGGACTCTCTGTGACCCGGCCAGAGGCGAGTCAGATTCTAACGACAGATGCCTCAGACATTGCTTGGGGAGCTCATCTAAATGGAAAGTGGATACAAGACAAGTGGCCTGCCAGGCTATAGCATCTACATATCAACATGAAGGAGATGTTAGCAGTCCAATTTGCATTAATGGCTTTCAAGGAGTTACTTCTTCCAGGGCAGGTGTTGATTCTAACAGACAACACAACTGTCATGTGGTACATCAACAAACAAGGGGGAACACATTCTTACCCGTTGTGCAGGCAAGCAATGATTTTATGGGAGACTGCGCTCAGCTTGCAACTAACTCTTCAGGCAAGGTTTCTGCCGGGAGCACAGAACTCCTTAGCAGATGTGTTAAGCAGACAAATCATGGATCCCCACGAGTGGAAACTGGATCTTCATGTATTTCAGAAATTGACAGTGTCATGGGGAACTCCAGACATAGATCTGTTCGCTTCTCCACTAAACCACCAGCTGCCAAAGTTTTGCACAAAGAGGTTTCATCACACAGCCTGGTAAGTGGATGCTCTTTCTTTCAGTTGGAAAAATCTTCATGTGTATGCCTTTCCACCTCTGCCTCTTCTCCCAAAGGTGCTCCTAAAGGTCAGACAAGACAAGCCAAGGATGATTTTAATAGCTCCAGATTGGCCTCGGCAACACTGGTACCCATTACTGAGGAGTCTGGTAAGGAAGCCTCCATGGCCTTTACCTTTGATTCCACATCTGTTGTCTCAGAGGGACGGTCACCTGCTCAATGTCAAGCTTCACTCTCTTCATCTAACAGCCTGGCATATTCTGTTTTGAAACACAGCAGGTCTCAACTTCCTCAACAAGTTTTAAATGTGATTATGGAAGCCAGAAGACCTAGTACAAGGAAAGTGTACGCAGAAAAATGGAAGAGATTTTTATTTTGGAGTGCAGCAAAAAAATTGGAGATTTCTGAGCCTAATTTGAGTGTGGCTCTTCAATATCTTACTGAGTTATTGGACAAAGGTTTGTCTTTCTCTTCCATTAAGATTCATGCTGCAGCAATTTCAGCTCACTATGATTGTGACCCACCATTGTTTTCGCATCCTTTGTTCAAGCAATTTCTTAGAGGGGCAAAGAATATAAGACCCCCACGTAGAGCTCCTACTCCTGCTTGGGATCTCAATTTTGTGTTGGAGAAACTTACTCTACAACCTTTTGAGCCTGCGGCTACTGCTGAATTGAAATACTTGTCATGGAAGACTGCTTTTTGTTGGCCATTACTTCTACAAGAAGGGTTTCTGAATTGCAGGCCCTTATGGCGGTAGAGCCTTTTTTGATTTTCCATAAGGATAGGATATCATTACGTACTAATCCTTCCTTTATGCCTAAGGTGGTTTCTAGTGTGGCTTTAAACCAAACTATTCATTTGCCTACTTTTTATGCAGATCCCCAAAATAAGGGGAAAAGATTTTGCACACTTTAGATGTACACAGGCAATTGCGTTATTATTTAAGCAGGACTAAGGATTTTAGGCAGTCTCAGCAGTTGTTTGTTTCTTTTGCTTTGAGTTCTCAGGGCAAGCCTGTGTCAAAACAAACTATTTCTAAGTGGATTGGCTTTTGCATTGCATTTTGTTATTCCCATCATGGCAAGGAGATTCCAGCTGGGATTAGGCCTCATTCCACTAGGGCTACTGCCACTTCAACAGCATTTCTAAGGGGAGTGGCAACTAAGGATATTTTGGAGGCAGCTACTTGGAGTTCAGTGCATACTTTCTCTAAGCATTATCACCTTCCTCTCTACTCTAAATCTAGGGCTGGTTTTGCCACAGCTATTTTGCAAGGCATGTTGACAGCTCCTGCTTCCTTATGATTTGCCAGCCTCCCTTACCTCTGCTTTGGGATTCTACCCAATGGTTAGGACTGCAGCAATGTGGAATGAAGAACATAGTACAGTTTTGTACCTACCATAAATGTAGATGTTCGAGGATCCACATTGCTGCAGTCCAATTTACCCTCCCTCCTTCCCCTCTGTGTTTAGGGGTGGTTGTGTAGGTGAGGTTATACTTTTGTAATTTTGTATATATTGTACATATTTTTTGGTTTTGGCCTTGTCGTTTTAGGGTCTTCTGACATCTGGGGCAAGAAAAGACTGAGGATATGACGTCGGTCATGCGCATTAGTACCCTGACGTACTGATGTCAGTCTAATGCGCCTTGACCGACGTCAGCCATATACTTTGGTATTCGGGCCGACTGGGACAGCGGACTACCCAATGGTTAGGACTGCAGCAATGTGGATCCTCGAACATCTACATTTATGGTAGGTACAAAACTGTACTTTTTGATGCCCTAGAAGCTTCTTGTGGGGCAGCAGTCACCAGTTTTGTCCTTAGAAGGCATGCCTGGCTTAAGAAACAGCCCTTGCCAGACTGTTAAATCTAAATTGTTGGATGCCCCCTTGCACAAAGGCAACTTATTTGGCACTAAGGCAGAAGAGGTTTTAAAAAAGATGGAAAAAAAAGGAAAATCTATGCAGATAGTTAAGGATTTCTTACAGGTCCAGCCACTCAGGTTCAGCAGGCATTGTCCCTCCAAGCACTGGTCCTTTCCTGCTCCCACCAGGTAATTTCAGCCCAGACCCCGGGGAACCAGACCCCCCCCAGACAGCAGCCACAGGGAATGCAGAGATCTAAGCAGTGGACTACCTCCACTTCAAAACCAGGGAGTTTTAAGCCACCCCCTTATGGTAAGAACTCGCAATGACTCTCCTTCCCCACCCCCTCCCTCTGCCCACCTCCACTTACCCCTAGGAGGAAAACTCTCCTTTCATGCAAACACCTGGGCCACCATTACCAATGACTGCTGAGTTCTCAACATAGTGTCCCAGAGATACAAATTTTCTTTCCACACACTTCCAACCCCAAAAGGGTTCCCAGATATACCTCAAAACCAGTGGGCAGAGGTGCAAAAGCAAGTCCTTTCCCTGCTCTCCATGAGGGCAGCAGAGCACATTCCTGCAGAACAGAAAGGCCAAGGTTTCTACTCCAGACTTTTTCTGGTACCCAGGAAAGAGGGCACCTGGTTGCCCCATCCTCGAGCTATCCATTCTAGACACCTTTCTGGTGATCCCAAAATTCAAAATGCTCACCCTCCAGCAGCTTCTACCCATGCTCTCCAAGGATGCTTGACTAGCCACCCTAGACCTAAAGGAGGCCTACCTCCACATTCCTGTCAGGGAATCATGCAGGAAATATCTCTGTTTCAGGACAGGATCTCAGCACTTAAAGTTCTCTGTGTTTCCCTTAGCTTTAGTCCATGAGTATCACAATAGTTATTTTTTTAGGACAACCCTTCCTATACGATGGATGAGTCCTTTGAGCATTTGATCACTGCTCCTAGCTTGCAGTCATCTGGAAACTTGGTTAGCCAGAGCTTTTTGACATTGGCTTTTACTTCTGAGAAATAGATGACAAACAGAAGATGTGCCATAACTGAACCTTGGGGGACTTCAATCGTAACTGTTCTTTTTAGTCTGTTTTGATTTCTGGCATATCTGTGAGACGCTTAGCAATCCAGTGGATGATGAAGGGGTTTATTCCTTGTGTATTAAGCTTTTGTACTGTGCCTGTGGGGAGGATTGTGTTAAAAGCCATGGCCAGGTCAAGGTAGGTGATGTATACCATTTTATATTTGCCTATTACTTTGGTGATCTTTTCAGAAAAGTCCACTAGGTTGAGTAAGCATGACATGCCTTTGACAAATCCAAACTGAGATGGTTGCCATGTTTGGAGGTTTTTGTATATGGGGCTGTAATTGCTTGGGTCCATGGAAGGTACTCCCTTATGTAGGGGAATGACTGCAGCTGTTCTCCATTCACTTGGTACAAGACCTGTATGGAGGTAAAAGGTTGAATGGTGGTGTTATTGAGTTGAGGGGTAAAATCTTAGCTGAAGTTATCAGCCACTACGTTAGCTGTATCTTCAGTTTCAGTGTAGGTAACATTGTTGATGATTGGCTTACTCTTTCCTTACTCAGCTTGGTAAAAAGGTACATCGGCACATCTTACAATACAGTCACTTGTAACTAGCATGTTTGGTTTACTGGTTTAACTTAGCATCCATGACTTTGGGAATCTTGAACTATGTGAGGTGGTAGGTTTAACAAGCAGAAAGTATTATTGAGGGCGATTTGTGCTGTGTTGCATTTTGAAGGTCTTTGATGTTTAGGCAAGTTAATCTTTAGCACCTTGGCATATGAATGATTATGTAGAGTATGAAGGTGATGGCAAAGTGTGGTGTGTAGTGTATTGCAGATGATGATTGGGTTGTGTATGTGTGAAATTGTACCATATGTACATCTCTCATGCACTGTGTTATGCTGTTTGAGTAATCGGTGATCATCAGAAAGTATGGCATAATTTTTACATTGTCTCAAGATGCCCATCTCAATCAGGCTGGCTACAGAAGTTTTGGGGTTTGCTGGTCCATGGTTTAGATAGGAATTATTTAGGAGGCTAAGAGGACTATAACTGTTTTAAGCTAGGTTGGTGTTGAGATGCAGGCGTCAGTTTAACTATACTTTTAATGAATAGTGAGGGGGTGCTTAATTTCTTACGCTGGGATGTGCAGGTATCCCTAGAAGACTTTATAGCGCAGGCTGTGACTTATTTCATTCTTAGCAGATTATTGAAGCCTCGAGTTCAGATTGCCAATGTTGAATGTGCATTATTAAGGCTTCCTATGGAGGAAAAAGGCTTTTGTACAGTCAAGCCAATATAGAGCGAGTCCAACGGCTTCAGTGTACTGAGTGCATATTTTTTTTTTCCTCCTTCCCCTTTTGATGAAAAATCTCACATTTCAGTGCTTTTCAGTCTTCTCAGAGTATTTAGTAAAAGATGCTGGGCGAGCTCATCTTAGTGCAGGTTATAGGAGACAAACTAGGAAGGAAATCAATAAACAAAAGCCAGCAAATCAGTGACTCAGAATTTATAACAAATCACAGTTCTGTCACCATTATGACTGTGCTACAATTCTAAATTCCCAGGTAAGCTAGAAATTCAGGAATTTCTTGTCAAGGTAGGCAATCCAGTTGAGACTCATTCTATCCTGAGTTGTCTTGAGTAAGACTTTATGAACCCTAAGGACAGGAATAAAAGTATACATCATATTTTGACTGTATTGGAGAGAGAACACATCAAGACTCCACATTGTCTTAAGCTGAATGAGAGAGCAAATATCTAGCAGCTGAGTATTGAAAGGAGTAGGAAACAGTGACATTTTTGGTAAGCCCGGATATCCACTGTCTGTTGAAAGACTGGCTGCAGATTGCAGCTAGCATTCAAAAGTTAGTGAAATGTATCGACTGAGTGAGTCTGTTGATACACAATGACATTCTGATAAACTGTAGACATAAGAAAGTTGTATGCTACACTGCCCACCCTCAAATCTAGACACCTTCTTTGCATAGCATATAAGCTTTGGGATGAATGTTGTATTGTAAAATGTGTGTGTTCAGTAAGTGACTTACAGCTAGGGTATATATAGTAGTATTTTTATAGGTTCATAGGTAAGTTCTAGACTAGCTATCTTTGTTGGCCAGTTTAAGTCTAGCCAATTTCCCTTAAGTTAATTATGGTGCTTAAACATGAGCACTGTACAACTCATCTCAGTTTAGTATAAAGATGAAACCAAACATGAACAGCTGATACACTGAGTTATTATATGTTCAACTTATTGAAAAATAAACATCGTTATTAATTATTGGAAATGAATTAGATAAATGTAAAATCTAGTAGATGAAAATATTCTTAAAAGTGGTGCATTGGCAGCAGTTAGACAGATTTCTAGCATAGTAGTTAGTAGCTGGGGGAGGGGGGGTACATAAAGTTCCAAAATGCAAATTGAAACAACAGTCTACAGTAGTAGTAGTGATGAAAGACTTTCCAGAATGAACCATTAATCTTCTCAGCAATAAACTCCAGCAGAAATTCAAGGCAGAACAAAGTACACACATCCATTGTTCCAGTTTGAAGTAACAAGGCAGCATAACTCTAGCTGCATTGTCTCCATGTCCGTACAATAGGGAACATACTCACAACAGCAGATGTTAAAATTTAGACTTAGGCAGTCAGATAATGAAAAGCAGAAACAAACTGTTGTGCTTATATCCAGTAATAAGGACTGTAAATAGAAAGAATGCAAAATGCTCCCTGAGGCCGATGTTGTAAAATTGGGTGCGACCACACTCCAGCCATTTGAACTTAATAAATGCAGGCCTTGCTATAGTACTTTGTTCCTTAAGTTTTGCAAACAAGGAGACTTCTAATAAGAGTCATAGATAATTGACATGAGTAGAATAGTGTCGTACGCTGTAGAATACAGTCTAAACAAGATGAGACTGTCATCAAACATAGCAAATGTTCCAGGCTGGCACAATTAAGTGAAATACATATCCATCAGAATCTTGACAAACAGGAAGCAGAAGCAGTCCCAGAAATTGGAAACTTCATTTCATGAACTTATCCATTGGCCGCAGTCCGCAGCAATTTTAGAAAATTTAGAAAAAGAATATGCAGAATCCTGCAGCACACTGGCTTAAGGCTATTAGCTGTTAAAATGAGCTGCTTACTGTAGTCCAGAATTTGATTTGATTTCCTCAGCTTCAGTTTGCCTACTGTGTGACTCTGAGCAAGTCAGTTAAATAGACAAAGTTCTGAGACAATTGAGAAATTAGACTAGGCTCCTCAGTGGTTTCTTGTACTGCGTATCTAGTAACTATGAACCTAGGACGGTAGAAGGGTGAAAGTATTTTTGTTGCAAGATAATATGTGAAAAGCAGGTAACAGAATATCCACAACCGATGATTCGGGGGTGAGGCGAAAAAAGCTTATGTGGGTAGCTCTCGCATGATGGTTATCTGGCTGAAAATATCTGGATGAAGTTTCCATCTTTGAGACATGATCTCTTTTGTTCTGAATGTGTTGCTGAAAGCCCTGTTTCACTGCAGTCTTTTTAAAGACTAGTGAGACAGTCTTAGAAATGACTATTTCTTTTATTTTCTTTTTTCTCTTTCATGCTGAGGATAAAGTAGCAGCTCATTTTGAAAGGGGATGTGGCATTAATGTGTTCAAGGAACAGGAAGAAGGGACGATATTTAATTTCCACTGCTAACAAGCATCCATGAAGGAGTGAGTGTTAGTGGTAATAAATATATAGTTTTTTTCTTGGGTAGTTCATTTACTTATGATGGAGGAGATGGTTAAGTTTTGTGTAGAAAATGTACAATCTAGGGGTTACTTGATATTATGTAAAGAATGCAAGATGTTAACTGCATCCTAAGATGATTGAGATATCGAAACAGAAACTGATCAACAACTTCTGTACTGAAGCGAGTTGGCGATAAACATTGAATCCGCCTCTAAAATTGACAAAGGCAGTGAAATGAATAGTGGTGAACATATTTACCAATAGTCAAAATTCTAAAGAACAGGGAAATACAAACATTAGTAGGTACTGCGTACATAAGAAGTGCTCAATTGGCTGCAAGTAGTGATAAGAGAGAGGAATCTTATATGTAAGAATATTCTGGAAGGAAAGAGATGTCGTACTATTAATGCAACAAATTCTGTTTTTAGTGGTGATGAAGGTGGTCGTATTAACATCGGGGATCCCATTCATACGATACCATCTCCTACCACTGTAGTTGGAACAAACAAAAACATCTATTTGTAATAAAAGAGGACTTGGTGACAATGAATTTAAGGGGTTTGATCATGAAGTCTTTGATGTGGATAAGAAAAGTGATGCACCTAATGCAGATGAGCATTGCGTGGCTCATGTACTGCAAAATGTTAATGGAAACTCTGAAGTTAGACTCAATGAGAATTCTGAAGTTCTGTTAACACTAACCCATACTTTAAGTGAACAGGCATTATTCTTGGAGGCATCGGTGATTAGGAGGTATAAAAAATATACTTACAGGAATAAATAGGAAAATCAGTCATGGTTGCCTCACTCCCATGGGGTAGGAGCAGCTTTGTACAGACTTTAGAGGGACAACAACAGCTAAGGGCAGGTGGTAATTGTTTGAAGTACAAACTGTAGTGGAATGACAAACAAGTTTGAATTTGTGAGCAAAATAAAAACAATTTGTTCAGTTAAGTAAGGAAAAAGGTTATTGTCTTGTAATGATGGACATAATCCCCTCAAGATTTAACAAGATTTGGAAAAGTGTGGCCTGTGCATTTACTTAAGAAGAGTGTACTTGGGAGCCTCTATTAAAGAAATAACAGTTTGGGAAGACATGGTCATGCATGCTAACCGTTTTTATAAAGGTAAATGTCATTTGAGACACATTGGGAACAGGATCATGTTGGGTAAACTAAACTGATTAAAGATTTTTTATAAAGAGTGTAGATGGGCCGTTTTTTAATGACAGAAAAGAAAGTACCATAAAATTATTCTTGAACAATGCTAGGAGTTTAAACAATATATTCCTCCTCTTGGAAAGTAGTGCTGTTGGTGAATGCTTTAATGTAGTCCTTATAACTCAACTTGATTCTCAAGCCTAAATAGTCCCTCATTGATTAATGGCTATGATGGCTTCCATAATTATAGAAGTTGTAAGAATGAATGTCAAGTATCAATCTGTTCAAAAAATTTACTTCACCTTCCTTTGTTACATAAGGGGACTATGTTGTATTAATGTGTGTTAAGATCATATGAAATGGTTCAACTATGAAATTGTTTGTTCTATCTCTGCCCATAATCAATCAAAAGATGTAATTTATGAGAGTACTGTCAAGTTCATTTATGGAATACTGTGAATTCATAATTGGAGATCTGAATGAACCAAGCATTGATTGGAAGGATTTGTCCTCATATAAGTGGCATTTTCGTCTTTGGTAGTACTTGTGGCTGTATTCAAATTGTCAGTAAACCTACAAGGAATAATACTAATCTGGATGTGATACGGATGAAGGAGAAAATCAGGATCTCTTCCTCATCTCTTTTACCCGAATCTTGTGGCTCAACCCGTTTCTTTGTAAACTGGGCAATAAGTGATTGCATGAAGAATAAGAAATTTATACTAGACAGAGAATATAAAGTTTATTATAAAGCTGACTTTCATTCTATAAATAGAGAGAATGGAAATGGGAAGATAGTATGAGACAACTAGATATTGCAGATACCTGGCAGTTTTTTTTTTTAATAATGTCTTAAAGAGAAATTTGGAATAGGTATGCACTAAATGTGCACTTAAAAGAAAGGGAAAATAAGTTTGATATGGTGGACAAGGCAGCTAGAGAAACTCAGAAACAGGAAAAAATATATTATGGAGAAAATATAAGTCCCATCCAGCCAAATATAATTTGAATACATATCATTAGAGTAAAAGGACGGTGCAGTGGTGTAGCGGTTAGCACTGCCTCCTCACAGCAAGAGGTTCTCCAGTTCGATTCTCAGCTGAGGTGCCTTCTGTGTGGAGTCTGCATGTCCTCCTTGCTTTCATGTGGGTTTCTTCCAGGTGCTATGGTTTCCTCCCACATTCCAAAGGCATAGAGTAGGTGGATCGGATACTGTAAACTGGCCCTGGGTGTGAGTGTGGGCATGCCAGTGTGTGGGTCACCCTCTGAGGGGAGTTGGGCCTCACCTGCTACAAAAACGAGTGCAGAAGGGTGCTCGTTGCCCGATGTGCTGTATGAATGGGAGCGAGTCCAGGAGTATCCAGGATCATAAGAGCAAAGTGGAATTTAGAAAACGTTTTAGGAAAGCTTGCTGTAGGTATGGGAAATATCTTGCAATACTTAACACAGATAACAAGAAGTGGGCATTTTTCAAGCAAATAAGACATTATAAAGAAAACAATCAGTGTTTAAATATTGTTGTGAATAACTGTTTAGTAACAGAGACTAGTGCCTTACTTTAATTGTGTAGAGAGAGAAATTTGCTGGCAATCAACTATTACCCAGTACCTGCAATGATGCAGCTGAATTTGAACGTTATGATAAATACTCTGCAATTACTTTATCAATATTAAAAAAAAAAAAAAAAAGCATTAGGGGTGATGAAAAAACTACAACTTCAGCAGGACCAGACACACCAGACAGACACTTTTTGGTAAACATCAGTGAGAGTGAATGCTTCTACTGAATTAAACTTAAAGTGCTGCTATTTCCCTGAATTATGGAGGCAGGCAATTATTGTGCCTATTTCAAAGCAGGGAGATGCTAATTCAGTGGATAACTGGAAAATAAGCCTTGCCTGCATTTTGGGTAAGTGCTGTGAAAAAATAGTCATAGAGCTGTTATGTAACAAAATAATCATGTGCAAAGGCATTTCTCAACACAGCTTTACGTGAAACGTCTCACAAGCTTATTGAATTTCTACCAATATGTTTGGGAAGCTAAAGATTGGGGTTTGGCAGTGGATGGAATTTACCTTGTTTTGGCAAAAGACGTGACACCGTCCCCCATAGCAGAATTACAAACACTTTGCTCAAATACAAGGTGAATGTATATTTAAGAATGTGGATAGCCAGCTGACTTGAGAACAGGAGCAGTTATTTAGGTAGTTATGAAAAGTATTTAAGAGCTCCCCAAGAATCTGTGCTTGGTCCTTCATTGTTTTTGTTTATGTCTAGGTGTCTTCTGGAAAAAGACATTAATATTGGTAGGTTTGCTGATGGCATAACAAGAGGAGCTATTATAAACTTGGTAAATGATCATTTTAAACTACAGAATGTTTTAGAACAACTTGTACATTGGACTAAATTTAGTACCAATATATGGAATTTAGTTCAAGAAAAACTAAAGTAATATGCTATGGTAAATTAAATAAATTATTACCCTTCTGCAGATGGTGATCATATTCTTGAGAGACCTGGGAGTGCTGATAGGCGAGACATTTTCTTTTATCCACACATGAGTAATGTTATTAAGAAGTGTTACTATGAAATAAAGGACCATCAACAGCAGGGAAGCTGCAGTATTGTTCCTGATCAACAAAACTATTATACAAGACCTATACTGGAATGTAGAGTGGCCAGCTGCATTTATAGTAAAGATAAAAACAGGTTGGAAAGAATTCAGAAGTATTTCACAAGGCATAATTTCTCTGAGATGTATCTGAGTTAACAGAGAAAGATTTAAAAAATCAAAAATCTCTTTCTCTGTTCACAGTCAACTACAGACTTGGAAGAGGGGAATTCATTTTGATTAATAAAAGTTTGTGTCTTTCGGCTTTAGGGGTCGCCACAGCGGAACTCCGGTCCGCTAATGATTGGTAGTGGATTTTTACTTACCGGGTTACCAGCCCTGACGCACAACCTTCAACGAAGGCATGCCCCATTCACGTATGCCTCCACACAGAAGACGCTCTAGCTGAGAATCGAACGGGACAACATCTTGCTATGAGGCGACGATGCTACCGCACCACCACCACCGCAGTATATTTTGATTAATAAAAGTGATTGCAATAATATTTATGGAGCTCAACAGGGATTTCATTTTTTTCTTCTGCAAATTTTAACTCTAAGAATGCAAAGAAATTTGTAGTGGTGTGGTTTCATGACTAAATTCTGACTTCCTTGCTATGATTTTTCATATTAGAGCTAGAAGGTGGTTGAATTCTCTGCTACTACATTTAAATCCTTGGTGTCCATGTCCTTTAAGAAAGAACTAGATGCCTGGTTGGGGAAAGGGTATTTTACCCTAGATTTAAAGGAAGCAGACTCCATGAAGGTGTAAACTAAAGCTCAGAGTTTAGACCTTAAAACACTGAAACCCTGTTTAAGTAATCTACAGTGTGATTATGAATTCCTGGTAAATGTATGTGATGTAAGTGATGGCAGTGTTGAGTAGACCAGTTGTATATACAAAGTAGTTGATTGCAGAGCCATTATGGCTTGGTTCCTGAAATTTTTATACACCGTATCACAGTGTGTAGTCATTTAGATTCCACAGGTGATGAAGCTACAAGCTGTGTAGGGATACTCATAAAGCCATAAGAATGCTTCTCACCTCTGAGATTAATATGTCAGCATCTCACTGTGAGACGATGCACTTTGTATTTTGAGCGTCCAGATGACTACTCCAGGCAACATTTATTTAATAATTTACTTATGTATTTGTAAACTTCGTAGGTAAGTGAACTGCTCCAAATATGAACTTGGCCATATGCATAAAACATGCAGTGTTGTATAGGACAGAAAAAATGTAAATTTCATGCATGGCATGTACTTGCATTATAGTCAGTAAAAGATAAAGGCTTAAGTCAATAAAACTCATTAAAGACCATAGGTTCATAGGTTCGTACTCGGCTATCTGCCCTAGGGCATTTATAAGCCTAGCCAGAGTGTATGTGAGTGTACTATGCCTCTGTCTAGTAGTGACACAGCGATGATCCCCGGGGTAAACCTACGATCTCCCATCCACTCGTCGAGATTTCTCTTGAATAGAGTCAGTGAGGGGCTCTGCCTAACATGGACTGGGATTCTGTTCCAGAGTGTAAGGAGCCTCTGGGTTATGAATCTGTCCCTCCAGCACGTTCTATTTATTTCTGTGTTGAGGTTTAAGTCACTTGTTCTCGTGGCTCTGATGGATTTGGATTTTCTAAGGTGGAGAATGTCCATTAATTCAGGATTGGACATGGCCTTGTACGTCAGGCACAGATCACCTCTGAGTAGGCGGTATGCGACTGAATAGAGCTGGAGTTTTTTCAGTCGGGCAGCATATGACATATGTTTAAGACCCTTTATCCTCTTGGTGAGGAACTTTTGGGGTCTTTCCAACTGCTGTAGGTGTCGGGTGAGATACATCCCAAATGGGGCATTGTACTCAATCATTGGCCTGATAAGAGAAGAGTACAGGGGCACAATGACCTCTCTTGATCTAGATGTGAAACCCTTCATGATAAGGTGGGCAATATAGAAGGTCTTCCTAACCACTTTGGCAATGTGAGTGTCAAATGAGAGGTTACTGTCAACCTGGGTCCCTAGGTCCCTGATTACCTCTTCCGTACTTAATGGATTACCTCCTATGTGGTAATTTGTCGGTACCTTGTTTTTCCCAAAGGGTATGACTATACATTTTTTGGCGTTCAGCTTAAGGCCATGGCTCTGGCACCAATTATCCATTTCTATGAGGCCTCTCTGAAGGATGTTTGTGTCCGCTGGAGTATCAATTATGGCGCCCAGTTTGCAGTCATCTGCGAACTTTGTCAGCCACAATCCTCCTATGTTTGCCTGTACCTCGGAAAAATAAATGCCGAACAAGAGGGGTCCTAGGACTGAGCCCTGTGGGACACCGCTTGTGACTGGCTTAGAGTCTGACATAGCTCCAGCAACTCTGACCCTGTGGGTTCTGTCCTTGAGCCAGTTTGCAACCCATCTTGTGACATATGAGTTTATATTTAAGCTGGTGAGTTTGTCTATGATGCCTGAGTGGGGTATTGTGTCAAAGGCTTTTGCAAGGTCAAGGTAGGCTGTGTGAACTGCCTTGCCCTCATCAATGGCCTTAGTGACTGTTTCAAAAAAGTCGACCAAGTTCAAAGGCAGGATCTGCCCTTGACAAAGCCAAATTGGGTAGGATCCAATGTCTGTAGGTCCCCAATGTCTTTGTTTATGAGTTCCATAATGATCCTCTCCATAGCTTTGCAGACCAGGCTCGTTAAGCTTATGGGGCGGTAATTTCCAGGGTCCGTAGAAGTACCGCCTTTGTGAAGTGGGACCACTGTTGCCGTACGCCACTCTTTGGGTACGTATCCTGTAGTAAGGCCAGATTTCAGCAACTCATAATACCAAATGAATAATTAAAAATATATGTCTTTCTACAGTAAAATCACATTCTCATGATTAATACTTGTGATGTATTTGGCATCTGAGCTAGAGTCATCTTAAGAACCTTGTCCATCACATAGCTGGTGACTGAATTAACCAGGATCTTAAGCGTCACATGAGTTAGAAGAGGCAGACCTGTAGAAAGGAGTGTGTGTTAGGTGGGTCATGGTTTCTTCAGAGCCTGTTGACTGCTAACAAAATTTTTAAAGGCAAAAAGTTAAAAGTAAGATGGATTAGTAGATGATAAAATAAGATAAAGCAAACTACACTGGTCTTTTGGATACATAATTACTGTTTATACTGCTTCTTAAGAATATATAGAAGGGGAATCTTTGAAAGGGTGTACCACTGTGTAAGTATTTAAAATGAAAGATGTCAACAATTTATGAAAAAAAAATCACAAAATCTGGGGAAAAAATTATCCACAAAAGGTTCACCTAAACCTTACTTGTTTCATTTTGTGATTTGATCACCCATACCCTTCACACGTTCAAATATGACTTACTGTAGTGGTAGTGTTACAGAAATGGTTTTCCTAAGGTAAGGTGTAGATTTAGGGCTAGCACACTTTAATATGGTAGTAAATGGGGGATAACTTTAACATCCAACCCTACACAAGACAACTTGGGCATATACCCACTTGCACCACACTCTGTCCCCTTACTCTAAACCTAACACACACACACTCTTAGCAGGTTTATGTTTTGTGCATTTTTAGATAAAATGTTAATTTTTTCAGAAGAAGAAAGTTACTAGGTTATACTATGAAGGTGTCTACCCAGCATTTGCTGACTAAGAGAGTGTGATATTGATGTATTAACAAGGAGGATATCTGATATAGGTTTAAGAATGCATGAAGGATCATAAGTGTTTACTAGGCTGTTATGTGAGGATCTTAAGAATCCTTAGCCTTACATTCCCATGGTAGGTTTTAACCCTTATATTTTGGATACGAATAACCCAGAGACAAGCCAAACAAGTTTATGTAGGGAGATTTGCATGTTATGGTTTATCCATGAGGGACATGGATGTTAAACTCAGAGTGATTTTGTGGTTACCCTTCCATTTGTCCAAATTTCATTTGGATAGAGTAAAATAAATGCTTTGCATTATATAGAGTGAAAGACGGATCCATAGAAGACTATAGTCTCTGTGAGAGTTTCCTGTCCCTCCAATGTGTTCTGTTTATTTTGTAAAGAGTTTGAGATACCTTGAGCTTGGAATTTGTGATACCACTGGACTTGCAAACGTGTAGCAGGTCTGACAAGATAGGACCTGTTGAAGCTGTATATGTGAGGCACAGGTTGCTTCTCAGTAGCCTGTATGATACTGAGAAGAGGGAAAAGGCTTTGAGACAGTCTGCATAGTTTTTGTGATAGAGACCCTTGGTTATTTTAGTATTTGAGGTTCTTCCAGTTGTGACAACTGTTTGGAAAGGTACATACTGAAAGGGGCATTATGCCGTTGATTGGCCTAAAGAGTGCAGAGTACAGTGCAACGATTACATCCCTTGATCTGGATGCAGCACCTTTATATGTATAAGCTGTGCTTTGTGATGAAAAAGGACTTCTTGCAACAGTAGTTATCTGGTGATGAGAGAACAATTCATAGATTCATAGGTAAGTACTAGGCTAGCTGCCCTTGTGGGCTATTTTAAGCCTAGACTTTTATGCTCGAAATACTCTATCCCATTTGGTTATACATTGTCTTTATCCATTCCAAGGTCGGTAATTATATATTATCGCTAATGAGAATAACTGAGATCATACCTTTGATAATTTGAGGGAACTCGTGTGGGATAAAGCATTTAGGAGCATTAGTAGTACAGGGGGCAGTCCTGGGGTAAATTTTCTGTTTCCCATCCGTAGATCTAAGTTGTGCTTAAATATGAACAGGGTAAATGTGTTTTATGTTGATGGGGAGTCTGTTCCAGAGTAGTGCTACCCTGATGGAGATGTACCTATCCCTCCAAACAATTATGTTGATGTCGCAGAAGAGGTTTAGATCATTTGATCATTGTTGACATAGGTTCCCCGATGTTTAACTATGTGATTAATTATCAGGGTTGTATTGTCAGTGTAGTATCTGGAAGTATATAGTTATACACTTCTTGCCATTTAGTTTTATTCCATGGTTTTGAATTCACTTGGGTGGCTACTTTTACCTTATATTTGTCTTTGGTTGATTTGATCACGGTCTGGAGTTCCTTGTTTAATTTAGCAAGAGTATTTGTGGCATCTTGAGAACTGGAATTTATTTTTGTATGCAATGAGTTTTTTCTTTTATTGTCAGTCGTGTTTACATTTGGGTTCCACCAAAGGGGCTCATTTTTTAATTTGGCATTTTATTTATTTCTAAATGGAATAGATGAGTCTATGCAGGTATTTGTGTGTAGAATTTGGCAGTGAAAGGCTCTACATATATGCAGTGAGATCATCAAGATGGAAGAGGCTTTTGAATTTAGCCAGGTCATCAATCAGGTTTAGTAGATTAGCTTGTTCATAATCTCTGAATACGGTGGTATCAGAAGATGCTTCATTCTAAATGTATTTGATTTTAGTGTTTAGTAAGATATTAGAGTAGACAGTGTTGTCATAAAATAAGGGAATTTGGGCCTGTTTACTGAAAAAAGAAGAAAAAAAGTAGGTAGTTGGAAATTTTAGAGCTTGACTACATAAAAAAAATTGGTATTTCGAGTAAACCCAATCAAAACATATAGTATTTGTTTATTAAAGAATCTAACTTGAGGATGATAGTTATTCTATTGTTTGTGGGGGCTTTGTGTACAGTAGCTTCAATTTTGTCATTATTTTGTGTAATCGGAGGCATAACAGGTTAAGGAAAATAACTTGTTTCGCAAATTCACCTGAGAATTAGAGTAACTATTTGATTTTTATGAAGTGATTCTATATTAATACGTTTTGTAAATACTTAGCGGGCATGGTATTAAAGTGAGCAGTGATGCCACCTTACAACAAAATGTTTATGAATTTAATTCTCAGACATGGTGCCTTGTTTGAAGGGTCCACATCCAGTGTCTATATCCTGAAGACCTACAGTGGGTTAATTGGAATTCTCTAAATAGCTCGTAGATATGTATAATGAGTGAGTGAGAACTTACATTTCATTATAGACTGGTACTCTAATAAGAATGCAATTCAGTATCTTGTGCCAACCGACTACTGGGATAGGTTCCATTTTCGCTGTGACTCTGTAAAGGATAAAGCGTGTTATTGGTAACAAGTCGGATAATATAAGGCATGAAGAATTTCTAAAGTTACATTCTGTCTGGTGTTTTTCTTATCTTACTTAAGTAGATTTGTTTGTACATTTTAATGCATCTTCATTCTAGCACATTGTAAAGGTTCCACTATTTATAAATCGAAGTGAAAATGCTTACCTTCTTTTTGTATATAATCTGCCTTTAAAACTTGCGATATATTATGTATATCTAAACTGCTGGCTTTTTCTATTTACAATTGAAATGCAAATTCTTATTTATATTGTACCTTTTTGATTAATATTTGTATGTTCTAATATCCTTACAAATGTGTATTTATTATTTTACTTCCATTGTTCCAGGTTGAGTCTGTAATGATTCCCAGGATTAGTGCACTCTCCCATTTAACAAATCAACCATTCATATTAAAAAAAATTACCATGAAGTTGTTTGATAAAGGAAATACCATAAAATGAAACTTGCCAAGCAACTGTGATCGTAATTAATTTTCTGACAAGTGAGCGTTACATGTTAAGTGGAACATATGAAGCAACAGACTGAAAGAGGTTTGACAAGTATGTAATATGCTTGGGTGCATGATAAGCCGAGAAATGTAGCAGCAGAGAAGGCAGGGATTGTGACTATTATTGGGGATGTTCTGGAACATGCTTGGGTGATGTAAAAGGAAAGGGTCCATTATGGCACGATTATGATTTCAGAATATTTTAATTTTTAGAAAGGCTAAACTATGGTGTTTTGTGACTATTTTGTAAGAACAATCATACCAACTCTTTACATTCAGCTTGCTTCAACTCTTTGAATTTTATAAGTTATCATAAGGCTGTATGAATTTGGAATAGGTTATATTAGCTAAAGGGATGCAGGGTGTAAGTTCACCTACATTAAGGAGTGTGGAGGATTTACTGATGTCCTTCAAGGATGCATCTGCAGTCATAACATATGGGTTGTCCTGCCTCAGGCAGCCCTTCGGTCGGCCGGATTCCAAAGTCTGGGTCTGGCCTTGGCTGATGTCGCACCCTCCCCGACGTCAGAGCGTCTGGGGTATAAAAGCATCAGCCAACGCCATTTTCCTCAGTCTTTCTTGCCGCGCGGTGCCCGAAGCAGAAGCTGTTTGCAAGTGCCGGTCGGTCAGATCCAGTGATTTCAGCTACCGAAAACTTCGAAAAAGCTAAGTACCCCGTTGGGGACTCTTTCTTGCCTCAGCCGATGTCAGATAAAGTAAATAATGGTTTAACTTGTGGGAAACAAATACCTCATAAGGATTTCCATTCCTACTGCCTTCCTTGCTTAGGCCCAGACCACGACGTATCGTCCTGTTCAGCCTGTGCTTCCTTCAACCGACGAACTCTTATACGTCGGTCGGAGTTTGCAGAGGAATTTTTTGGGGCTAGTTTTGCATATAAAATGCCATCGGAGACTCCGACATCACATTTGGTGAAAAAACAGAAGGACAAGGAACGACACTCGCGGCCTGCGGTTTCGGCTGAAACCACGGTATGGCCTTTCGCGAGTGTCTCGGTTTCGGCCGAAACCGAGTCCTCGGAGATTCCTTCATCCGAATCCACTCAACCAACCACCGCGGCCCGGGAGGCCCCGGCTGAGTCGGCTACCGAGGTACCTACCGAAACCAGTGCCCAGGATATGTCCGACACCATACCTTTGGACATATCTACTCCTGCACGTGGGGCAGCTAGGCCCCCTGCTTCCATGTCCATTAAGGCCTTTTCTAGGGCTAAAGCTGCTAAACTTTCTAAAGCTTTGCCTCCCAAGACTACCTCCCAGAGGCCTTCCTCTAGTTCTCAGATCCTCAGCCTTGCAGAGGACCTCATTTCTTTAATTAGAGGTTCACAACCTCACCCGGACAGGGCCTCTCACCCTCCACCAGACAAAAGGCCCAGGACTGAGCCTTCTGACCCACACTCTTCAGATGAGTCCTTGGATGGTTCTGAGTTGTCAGACCACCAGGAGGAGGCTTATTCGCCCTATGAGGATTCTGATGCTGAAGAATCTATCCCTTCGGCCTCCCCTCCTGAAGAGTTTTCCTTTGGTGAGACTCTACACTCCATGAGAGAGCATTTTCAATGGCAAGGTCAGGAATTCTCTGATTCTAGAAAAAGATTAAGGGCCTTTTTACATTTGCCTCAGCATAGGCCCTTAGCTATACCTCCTGTTTTGAATGTAATTGATGATGTGTACAATGATGTCAGTACAGCCCCTGATACTCTCCCCCCGGCCCCTGCCAAACCTGATAGATACTACAGGGTCCCGGATTCTCATTTCATCTGTATAAAGCCCATTCTGCAGACCCAGAAACTATTACTCTGGGCCCTAAAGGGGTCGCAGCTGCCACTGCCAAAAATCCTCTACCTTCTGAAAGAGAGTCTAGAGCTTTAGAGAGATGGGGCAAGAAGGTATATACTTCTGCAACTCTTTCCGTCAGGGCACTAAATTGTCAATTTCATATGATACAGTACCAAGAGTATTTGTTAGATGAACTGAACAAGAAGCTTTCTTCTCCTGAGCCCCTTGACCGTAAATCCCTTCAGGATTTGGTACACAACTCACAGCAGGTTAGTAATCATTTCTTAAAGTGTGGTTATGATGCATTGGAGGCTTCATTTAGGTCAGCTATGACTGGGGCAGTTATTCGTAGGCATGCCTGGCTGAAGGAACAATCTTTGCCAGACCATGTTAAAGCTAAACTCCTGGATGCTCCAATGGAGAAACAAAATTTATTTGGCTCCTCTGCTCAGGAGGTCTTAAAAAAGTATGAAGAAAAGGCAAAATCTGTGCAAACAGTTAAGGATTTCCTACAAGTACAACCACCGAGATTCAGCAGAAACTGGCCTACTAAGAATTGGTCCTTTCCAGACTCGGACAGAGCCCAGAGAGGCAGGAACAGACGCCCCAGAGGCAGAGGCCAATCTAGGGGCTCTTACAGAGGCCGTCAGTGGCAGCCTGCTAACCAGAGAGGTAGTGCAACAGCAGCAACAACAACTACTACACCAGGACAGGCTCAATGACTTTACTCTGATTCTGCCCACCAGGGCTCAACTGGAGGCACTCTTGGGCGGAAAGCTTGCTTTATTCTCAAAAAATTGGCATTATATTACAAGGAACACATGGACACTGCAAATAATAGACAAAGGATACAGGTTCCACTTCCACACTTTGCCAAAAAGAAACGGAATGCCAAACCTACCACCAAATCAGAGGGCAGAGGCTTTAAAGCAGATCAACAACTTGCTTCAAATGAAAGCTATAGAAAAGGTACCACTTTCAGAGCAAGGCCAAGGATTTTACTCCAGACTATTCCTTGTACCAAGAAAAGAAAATCAATGGAGGCCTATTCTCGACCTGTCCGCACTGAATACTTACCTCATTGTGCCAAAATTCAAGATGCTGACCCTACAGCAACTTCTTCCCATGTTGGGCAAGGAGTCTTGGCTGGTGACTCTAGATCTCAAGGAGGCATACCGGCACGTCCCTATTCGACCAAACTGCAGAAGACACCTCAGATTTCTTGCAGGATCAGAGCATTATCAATTCTCAGCATTGCCCTTTGGCTTATCTACTGCGCCCAGAGTATTCACGAAATGCCTGGCATCAGTAATTGCACACTGCAGACTTCAGGGGATTCAACTCTATCCTTATCTGGATGACTGCCTTATACAAGCGGACAACAAGGTAAATTTGATAAAAGACTTGGCCTATGCCATCCACCTACTTACAGGCATTGGGATACACAGTCAACATCCAAAAATCAAGACTGGTTCCATCCCAAAGGATAACCTTTCTGGGTGCGGATCTAGACACAACCACCCAAATGACCTTTCTCACAGAAGAAAAACAAAAACAACTTCCGGATTACTTCATGAATCTGACAAGACAAGCTCAGCTTACTGCAAGGAAAATCCTGCAGGCCCTGGGTTACATGGCATCCTGCATAATTCTGATACCACAGGCCAGGCTGCATATGAGAAAATTACAATGGTATCTAAGGAGTGTATGGTCTCAACACAGTCACAGTTTGGAAACTTTGATACCAATCATTCCTTGCCTTCAAAAGGAATTCCTGTGGTGGGCTCAGGCCTGCCAGTCCAACAGAGGGTTGCCTTTCAACAAACCAAAAACAAAACAAACCATCACCACGGACGCTTCAGACCGAGGATGGGGAGCACACATGGAGGGCAAATGTATCCAAGGCCTATGGTCTCAAGGACAGCTACACATGCACATAAACCAAAAGGAAATGCTGGCAGTGATGCATGCAATCGAGGCTTTCAAACCCTTCCTCCATCAAGGCCACCTGTTAATAAGGACAGACAACACCACTGTCATGTGGTACATAAACAAGCAGGGAGGCACACACTCCTACCCTCTATGCCGGCTGGCTATGAATCTATGGGAGCTATGCCTGAAACTCAATATCCAACTGCAGTCCCATTTCGTGCCAGGAAAGGAAAATACACTGGCAGACAGCTTAAGCAGAACTACCATGGATGCACACGAATGGATGCTGCACCCAGACATCTTCCAACTCATAACAAAGGCATGGGGAACGCCGGAGATAGATCTGTTCACCTCCCCCCTCAACCATCAACTGAGGACATTCTGCTCAAGGACATACCACCCACAAGCATGGAGGGTGGACTCTCTCTCTTTCAGCTGGAAAGCTCTAAAAGTATATGCCTTCCCACCTCTCCCTTTAATGTACAAGGTTCTACTGAAGATCAGGGAGGAACAGCCAGGAGTGATTCTGATAGCTCCAGACTGGCCAAGGCAACACTGGTATCCACTATTGAGGAGCATGTCACAGGCAAAACCATGGCCTCTCCCCCTATGGCCTCTTCTTCTGACGCAGAACAATTTCAAGATCATGCATCCCAACTTAAAAACATTGCAGCTAACTGCCTGGAAAATCCCTTAAATCCAAAACAAAATGTTTTATCACAGAGAGTGAAGGACATTATCATGGAAGCTCGCTGGCCTTCCACAAGGAAGACATACTCAGCTAAATGGAAAAGATTTTTCATTTGGAACACATCAAAAGGCTTAGATGTGACAGTGGCAAGCATGTCATATTCTGGAATACTTAGCAGAACTGTTCCACAATGGCCTTTCCTATTCTTCCATTAAGATTCATGCCTCAGCAATTTCAGCAGAATACAATGTGGATCCACCTATCTTCTCACACCCTCTCCTCAAGCAATTTCTGAGAGGGATCAAAAATATCAAACCTCCAAGAAAACCCCCTTTACCTGCTTGGGATCTCAACTTTGTCTTGGAGAAACTAACACTTCCTCCCTTTGAACCAGCAGCAACAGCGGATCTTCAGTTTCTGTCTTGGAAAACTGCATTCCTTCTGGCAATAACTTCAGCAAGAAGAGTATCTGAGTTACAAGCATTAATGGCAGTACAGCCATTTCTTATCTTCCATCAGGACAGAGTTACACTAAGAACTAATCCTACTTTTATGCCAAGGGTGGTATCTAGGGTATCCTTGAACCAAGCTATTCACTTGCCTACGTTCTTCCCAAATCCACAGAATAGAGGGGAAAAACTTCTGCACACCCTGGATATATACAGACAACTACGCTACTACTTGGACAGAACTAAAAGTAGCAGAAAAACTGACCAACTATTTGTAGCATATGCTGCTGGGGTGCAAGGAAAAGCAATTTCCAAACAGACAATTTCAAAATGGATAGGAAATTGCATTCGATTTTGTTACTCCTTTCATGGAAAGTCAGTTCCTGCAAACATCAGGCCTCATTCCACAAGGGCCACGGCCACCACTACAGCCTTCCTACGAGGGGTGGCTACCAAGGACATTTTAGAAGCTGCTACTTGGAGCTCCGTGCATACATTTACCAAACATTACAATCAACCTTTATACTCCAGATCCAGAGCAGGCTTTGCTACTGCAGTCCTGCAGGGGATCTTAACTACACCATCTTTTTCTTAGTACCTCCTCCCCCAGATTGGCTATGGTATTCTACCCATATGTTATGACTGCAGATGCATCCTTGAAGGACATAGTACAGTTTTGTACCTACCATAAATGTAGATGTCCGATAGGTATGCATCTGCAGTCAGGTTTACCCTCCCTCCTACCCCTCTCTGGTATTCCTAGGGTGTTTACCCCTCTTTTAGCTAGCTGGGGGAATCTATTATGGTGTATTTGTTTGTATATACATGTATATATGTATATATATATATATATATATATATATATATATATATATATATATATAATTTTGCAAATGTTTGGAATTCTATTGCATTTATCCAAATTTAGCCTTCCTAGAGGGCACCTGGCATCTGGGGCAAGAAAAACTGAGGAAAATGGCGTCGGCTGATGCTTTTATACCCCAGACGCTCTGACGTCGGGGAGGGTGCGACATCAGCCGAGGCCAGACCCAGACTTTGGAATCCGGCCGACGGAGGCAGGACAACCCATATGTTATGACTGCAGATGCATACCTATCGGACATCTACATTTATGGTAGGTACAAAACTGTGCTTTCCTTGTGTTGCTGTCTTTGATGGAACTGGTTTATATATACATGGACAGTGCTTCAGAGATACTTACTGTGTTCAGAACAATCCTTTGCAGTTAGACACAGCAGGGATGGTAAACCCCCAAAAGCTAGCACATTAGTGACTAGATTAGCTGAAGAATTCAACAATCCTACACTACATTTCGAACTACTGTGTACAGACAGCCAGCCTAACATATTAGCACATTAACCAACAGAGCTCTCATTTCTATTCCAGAGGTTAGTGAGACTTACCTGACTTGTACTGACAGGAAATTGGTGGGCACCTTTGTTTTAACAGACTCTTGGTACAGACCACATAAAATAAACATGTTTTAATTATCCAGTTATTTCATTGTTGTATATGATGCAAGGAAATCTTATTTTGGTGGTGGGGTAACATTATAGCTGAAGAAAAAGATGTTACTTTAAACAGATCTGTATCAAATATAGTATTGCACTAATCAATGCAGAGCCAGTGAGAATGTAATCAACAAATTCTGCTATAGCACTATCAGCGTTTTACTTATCCCAGAGTACTTTTTCACTTGGTCTAAGTTATATTATAGTAGTCACTGAATATTTGAACAAACATGAATAGTGATAAGTCTTAGGTGTTTTAAGTTTACATTGACTGTTTCCAAAAGGGATATCTGCTGAATGTGTAGTAATGATGGGCTTAAGTGAATGGGTTACAAAACTTGATGATTATGGTGTAAGAATGGAGTAAATAGTTTTTGTTCATTGATTGATTTGGTTAAGGTAATAAATTGTATAAAGTCTTGTATGTTATTAAAAGTGACTACCTTTTTTGTTAAACATGTCCTCTCCAAAGCAATGACAAACACTGTAATGCCTTTTCATAAATCTTTTGAGGGAAAATGTTTGATGTACTTCAGAGAAACTAGATTGGGGTAGGATATACTTGGCTGATTCCAGTGATGCTAAGGTAAAGATATTTTTATCATTACTGATAGGTGCAATAGGTATTTTGGTTCCATGTATGCCTTGAACAATTTTTATCATATCACCTTGACTGGAGAAGAAAATTGTAGATATAAAACTAAGGAGACATTTGTTTAAAAATTGTGTCATAAACAAACTGTGTAAATTTAAATTTATTTACCCAGCAAACTGGTAGTTTTCCATAGTTAAGATGAGAGAGTACTGGGGGAAAACATGAAAGAAACCACTTCCAAGGCTTATAAAGCAGTGAATATGATGTTAAGGAAACAGAGAAACTAAAATCAGGGTGTTCTGGGTTGTGATGGCCATTTAGTATATAGTGAGTTAGTGATGATAAAAAAGTTTAAAAGATAATTTACAACAACAAATGGCTACTGAGGAATCTGAGGGACAGAAACAAATCGGTAGTTGTTTTATGCGGCTGAATACATTTACATGTGAATTTGCATAAGAATACAAAGAAGTTTGTTTTGAACTTAACTAATTAGTAAAGGGGATGTGCTCAGACTTTTGTCTCTGGTTTTGTTGGTTGTCTGACTGGGAGCATTTTGCCCTCTTAAGTCTGCTGTCCTTTTTTTTTTTTTTTTTTTTTTTTGTAATCTGAGGTCATGAAGGCAAAATGTTGCTTGCAAAGTTCCTCCACATTTTTATGAAGGCCATTTGAAATTTTTGGCTTTAATTAGAATGTTGGAACCTAGTGTGTATGACCACTGAGTGAGATAAAACGTATATGGCCTTATCTTATGCATTGATTTATTCGGAGTATTTGATCTGGTCTCTTTCAGTGGTGTTTTGACTACATTAAAAGGGCTGAGGGTTGACTCTGAAGAATGGAGGTGGATGGCTGCCAGACCATAGAGCCTGTTGCACTTTTTCCTTGGTGTTAGTTTGGATTTGCTTTGACTTTCTTCACTTGGTTTGGATGCTAAGTTATCATTGTGACTGGCTGGCTGATGTATGTGTTTTTTCTGTCTCTCTCTGCAGTATTTGCTGTTGAATAGTTGAGAAGGAAGGAAGGCAGGAAGGGAAGGATTGATAGATGATGATGGGATCTTGGTGTTCAAAGCTTGTATTTTAGGTGCAGGAACACTTTGAAGTAAATGGAAGGAGGATGTGAAGGCTCACTGCTCATTTTGGTAGAACAGGAGTCTTATTTTTCAGTGACTGTTTTGTGATAGTTTGCTGCAACTCTATTAACCTTGTGAGCATTTTTATGGCAGTCAGCTTTTGTCTTAATGCTCTGGTATGATTTTTGTGGTCTGTGTACTGAAGTTTTTCTTATCAAAAGTTTGTTGGCTCATTTTTTTTATGAACAGTTCTTTGGACTGCTGTATGGAAATTCTTGGGACCTAGTTGCAATCTTTGGAATATTTATCTGCTGCTTTTGGATTTTAATTTTACTTGAGTTTAGTGATAGTAGTTTTTCTGGTTATGCAGTAGTAATTACTTTTAGTATAGCAGTGATATATCACTGGTCGCAGTTTATGAATGTTATTTACAAGATATTTGTAAGTTAAGTGAAGAATTGTCTTAGCAAATCACTGCATATTTTGATAGTTATGATTAGGTTAACATCTGTCATGTTATGTAGTTTGTGACAGTTTGAGGTAAAGTGTTTAGGAAATGTACATAAACAAGCTTGGCAGACCTACGCTTAGATTGATATGGTGTTACTTAACGTGTTGTAAGAAGTGACCAGGATCAATGGTATACTGTCTGATCCATTAATTCAAGAACTGGTCATTCCCTAGGTATCTGTTTTGTTTTTGGTGATTATAAGTAAACTCAGTCACCTGCTACTTTGCTGCGAAATGATGGTATATATGGATAGAAGGTGGCATGTTAAAAGGATGATGCTACTACCACAGTGCAAAAAAATCAGTGAGATGTTTATGGCCATTACTCTTGGGCTGATGAACGTAATCTGAGGCTTGATGTGCCAGAAACCTGTCTTTTTTAAATTATGTTCTTTTTGAGATAATTTTATCAGATGAATTTAAAGAAATGTAATGATAAACTGGTGTATCCGCTCTTAGTTGTCTGAGTCTATGCTTCACTTAGTTTTATTCGTTACAGTGATAGCCGAGGAAGCAGTATTTATCAGAAACTTGCTGAACTACTGGCTGCTGCTTTATTACTTTCAAAACTCGATTGTAACCTATGTATGTACTCTGCTGCTGTTATAAACAATAAGAAAGTTAAAGTTATTTATTATTCTGTTTCGGGTTATATTGGTGATCCTCCTTATTGCACACATCATTGTATGTTATATTCAAAATCTGGGAAATTGTTTGCAAGTTATTGTAAAGTATTTTCTTAGTGCTGTTTCATTTAAAATTATTCATGTTTTCCAGTTTATCTCAGTACTTTAATCAGAAAGCAGCAGAAATAAGATTATCTAGTGTTCTTCCGAGATTTCATATTTTCAAAAGCACAGGACGCTAAATTAACTTTTAAAGGTTGAAGATACAGTGTTAAGAAAACATAAAATGCAATTGAGGTTGAAGATGCATTTTAAGTTTTCTTATCAGTGTAATTGTGGTTTGTAAAATGTGGTATCATTTATTGTTTTAGGTGACTTGAGTTCTTGCAAACAGGCTGTGACTAAGCCTTGCCTGTGACATAGCGGGGTAAAGCCCTGACAGCCAGAACTTGATTAGCAGCTTGTGTGAGTTAGAGAAAAGCAAGGAGCATGAGTAAGCCAATCCTGGCAGGAGCAGAGAGCATGCTGGGTATGTTTCCAGGTGATGGGGGCAAGAGCTCATAGAGATGATGCCAGGCTGGTGGGTGGGAGAATAGAGAAGGCATGACTACCGTATGGGCTCAGCGTGTGGGTACATGCTCAGAGTCTCTTTCCTTTACCTGCCAAGCCCACTGTTGATGTGAGAATGGTAGGGGAGAGTACTTAGGGCTATAGAAAACCCTGCAGGCTTTAGTATGACAGTTCCTGGCTTTACCACCTTCCACTCCTAGAGCCTGGTGCTTCACAGCCTTTAGAACCTGCACATGGGGATTGGGGCACCCATGTTTATGGGCTGTTCCACTCAGACCACCTTTTCAGTGTGGGTTAAATTAGGAGGGCACCAGAGTTTGGGGAGCCAAGAGGAGGAATGAGAGGGACATACAATCACTGGCTGCAGAGAAAAATAAAATAGGCTACACATATGAAGATCTAAAGTACGAATAAAATGAAATGTGTATCGCCTGCAAATACTCAAAGTACAAACCATGACCTAGTAGAGCTAGAGTATAGGAAACTGATTTAATTACATGATCACTAGAACTCATCTTTAATTTTCTTCAGCACAGAGTATTCACAGATGCACAGAGAAATCAGCAGTAATAACGTTACCTGAAAAAAGAAAAACTAGCTTAACCAGGCCATTAGCATGACACCACCAAACTTCAACTTCCTATTCAAAGTAATTAGCTATAAAAATAGTGTGTAGCTGCAACAAACTAGACTTAAGAAAAATCATTATTTGAGTAGTGGAATATTATGTATTCGGTGCAGGATGACACTTCATGATAGCCCTCTGGCTCTTAATAGGTTCATAGCTAAGTACTAAGCTAGCTTCCCTTGTAGGCCATGTTAAGCCTAGCCTGTTTCCCTTTTTGTGCTCAGAATAACCTGTGCCATTTGGTTATAGATTGGCCTTACCCATCCCATAGTCAATAATTACCTCAAATGAGAATAAATGGGATCATAACATAGATAATTTGAAGGGACCCATTCATGGGATAAAGTATTTAGGGGCTGCATCTGTTCATAAGTAGTACAGGGAGCAATCGTGGGGTAAGGTTTCTGTTTCCTATCTATAGATCTAAATTACACTTGAAAATAGACAGGGATGAACTTTGTTTTATGTGGATGGGGTGTCTGTTCCACAGTAGCAGTGTCCATTGTGAAGTATACCTGTCCATTCAAACCTTTCTGTTGATGTTGCTGAAGAGGTTTAAATCCCTAGACAAGTATTTCTGATGCCATCTTGCTGATGTGCAGTAAATCCATCAGTAATGGGTCAGAGAATACCTTGTATGCCAGACAAAGATCAACTCTTAGCAGTCTGTAGGATATGGAGTATAGTGACAGGACTTTAAACTAAGTTGGTCCATGTAGGATATGTTTTTCAGGCTTTGTATCGTTTTAATAAGGTATCTCTGTGGACGTTCCTGTTGTTGCATGTGTCAGAGGGGGCATTATATTCAATTACTGGCCTAATGAGGGCTGTGTAAAGGGGGACAATGACATCCCTAGGTTAAGACACAATCTCTTTGTTTATAAGCTGTGCAGTGCAGAAGGATTGTATTACAACAGTAGACACATGTTGGTCAGAAGTCCACATAAGTTCCCAAATCCCAAACAACTGGGTCAACTCTTAGGAGAGTATTGTCAGTGTGGTAGTTCCCTGGGGTGGACGACTTCCCAAAGGGTACAATGATGCATTCTTTGGCATTTGTTTCAGACCAAAATTTTGACACCTGACTCCTGAGTTGGTTGTTTATTTGAGTGACAAGGACTCAAGCATTCTGGAAATTATTCATCTCACTTTTAGTCAGAATTCTTTTCCTTTTATTATATAGCTTAACTGATAACTTATAGTAACATGAAAGAAGTATTTCTTATTGTATAGTCTTTTTTTTGATATCGCAGTTAGTTTGGTATCTTTTTTTGAAGAAATTAGAAACTGATACTTAAGATGTTCATTCATCTTTGAGATATTTTATGCTTCCATTGTGCATTAGCAATAAATTTGTATTCCATTCTCCGAATGCTTCCTTAACCTGTTTTTAACTTTATGTATTATTATGCTTTTGTTCATCTACATTACTATTAGCACTGTCAAGAGTATTACATGGTGTTACAGAAAACTGCAAAAACTGTGTGCGTGTCTGAAATTATAAGGGGAGCATGGGAATGGAATAAAGCAGTGTAGAGTAACAATCACTTGTGTCACTTGATGGTGTTGTTGATGCAGTTTGTCAGACTGCTGATACAGAGGCATGGTGTACATCTGCACTGCTTGTGATCTGGCTTCAGGAACAAACCATCAGTAGAACCAACTGGGGGGAAACAAAAATTGGCCATCATCCTGCTATCCTTTCTTTAGTGAACAGTTTGGACCCAGCACTGTTGTACACCACCTGTAATATAGTGGAGACAACAACACCAGCATATTGGCTCTGTTTGTAAGTAGGCATATGACAGGACATGTAGGAAGGTGTGTATAACTGGAGAAAGCTCCTTTTACACCCATTGTACACCATGCACTCATGTACAATTCTGATGAGGAGACAGAGTATTGGGCCTGTATCGGTGACGGGCTGTGACCATATGACCATATGAGTTCATCGCTCCATCTCCATATCTCATTTCCCATCTTCTAAACTAATTTTAGCTGCAAGACTTTGGTCTTTCAGAAACCAAAGGGGATTGCCTTTTGGGCTTAGCCCAAAGTGAGGCTATTAAAGAGCTGTTAAGGCCTAGATCAGGCAGTCTGGAGTATCGAATGTCACTAGGAAGAAAGACTAGGGAGAATCAAATCTCAGAAACAGAAGAATGCAGCCCAATAGGTATAACTTGACATGGTTGCAGAAACTTGTTTTCTGTAAGCAAAATTATGACGTTCCGTTTAATTAGCTAGCATAGTTTGATACATTTCATCAGTGCAGAAGTTATATGTCTCTCTCTTTAATGGAACTGGTTTACACACTGTCAGACAATGAGGAAGATTGATTTTACTCACCCGTATTTTGAAACTTACACATCAGCAGCATAGGAGAATCACCAGACAAAAACATCAGTGAGAAGATAAATTAGAAGTAGCAGTAGCTTGCACCAAATGGTTAAACAAATTAATCAGAATGTAATTAAATGTACTGTATTGTACTTCATACATTTTATTGTTATGCATCAGAGGGTGAATGAAAGAAGGAAAAAGGCAGTAGTTTTAAGAGTTAGTAATTAAAATGTATTGTTTGCTTGTATAAGTAAAATGCAAGTTATTTAACCTAAGTTTAAGCTTGGTTTATTTTGTATGAAATGCTTAAAATGTGTATGCTAAATTATAAATAGTCAATCAGATCTGCAGAGTCTGTTGGGACAGCAGTCATGCAGAGGTAATAAGAGCAACATGAACAAATCAGTAATTGTTTTATGCAGATGACTATATTTACATGCATATTTGTAGAAAAATACAAATATGTTTCTGTTTAACTTAGCTGATTAAAAAAGGGAAGTATCCAGATTTTTGCTTCTGGTTTTGTTTTTTGCCCAGCTGGGGACCTCTCTAATCCCGTTGTCCTTAGGAAAAAATCTGAGCTGTATGAACATTAATATTAAATGTGTCATACTAGGATTTTCATCACGTTGGTTTGAATTTCAGATTAGTTGCTTTAAAAGTTGAGATGCCAGAATAATAGTGCTTTAGTGTATCGACTCAGGGTGGTGTTTTGTGAATGTTTTTCTCCACATTTAATCCCCTGTATTCATATTAATTTAACTTTTGTTGAAGGCTGGGAATTTTAAAATCCGTATTCTCTTTTGACAAAGATTATGCAGAAAGTTGATTGCAAAGTGCTTCCTCTTCCATTAAGCAAAGAAAATTAGTCTTTTTTTATAAAGATTTCCTTCTGAAATTGTCTTCTTTTATTTTCTCTTTTAGAGAAATTGCATTCACCAGAGAGCTCCATGAAAAAGCAGCTAACCTGAGCTATTATTACATGGGTTTCTTCATCTACTCTTGCCCTAAAATGAGATACAAGGTAATTGTTATTAGCCTAAGGTCCAGGTAGTATGCAAAATAAGCCTTTGTACACTTATTTTTTAACCAGACAAGGTATCTTTTTTTTTTTTTTTTACAAACTAATATACTTACTGGAAGAATATAATCTGCTGAGGTTGTTGACCTTTTTTTTTTACTTTGTCTAAACTGTTTTTTCTGAGGATAGTTTTGTTTTTGACGTTGGTGTAGATGTGAAGGCAGACGTTAGCAAAACATGTCAAGAAGTGTTGCAGTTGTGAAGAAGCATAAAAAGTAATTTAATGAAGCACATCTGTTGTAAGCACACTGCTGAGTACTGCTTCCGTAGCTTAACTGTCTTAGCAGGAAAGAGCAAACCGAAGAAAAAATGGAAGCCAAAGTCAAACAGATTTTTTTTTTGAAGTTGATGACACTTTTATTTGGCCTGGAGGATTTTTTGAGTACTGTTTTGGCTGGAGCTGTTAAAGTGGTTTATTTTATTTGAAAACCAGTTAGTTCCAGAAGCAGATTTCATTCATGTGTGTGTAGTGCATTTGCTGGGCTAAATAGTTTGTTATATTCTGCTTACACTGTTTAGACTAAGGTATAAGTACATATGTACAAGGGGAACATGGTAACACCCATAATTGCACAACAGTGTCTCTCAGCCTGCTCTCAGAATCATAGCAGAGACTGTTAAAGTGGTAGCAGAGGGTCCCAAATGATATCACTTAAATTTTAATGTTCTTAGGAAGCATTGTTTTAAGTTTGAACCTTTTGAAGTGATGTATAAATTAGTGCCTGGGGGGCATATAAATTATCACAGGGTTTTTTTTTAACACCTTTATTGAATTATCACTTGTGACATAGGCAAATTTACATTTATATAAAAGTAATCAAACTGCATTAACAGTTCACGTTTACAAACATTATACTTCACATATATTGCTATATATCATATAACCTAAGCAACATTACATAAAGTATTCAATTCCTGCTTTTTTTTAAACAAGAAACATCTTTATTAAACCATCATTTACGACACAGGCAATCATATATTTTTATAAATGAAAACGGACCACTCAGACACAATCCTAGTTGCAAGCATTTTACATCACAAACCATAATGACACACTCCCATTTGCAAACATTATATATCACCTATAATCTACCCAATGATTTTCAGTCAAACATTACATAGCTCATTTAAGTCCTGCCTTTTTTAAAACCTCATTCCTCCCTGTGATGACCGTGCCCTGGCCCAGCAATCAAGGAGCCTCCGTTCTCACCACTAACACCAGAGAGGGCATCTCATTTAGAGAAAAGGGTACCAAGTACAGCAAAGCACAATTTCCCTTAAGTGCACACAGAGGTCCCAGTCAGTCTGAGGCTGGTTGCTCCCTTGCACTCCAGGTCCCCAATAAGACTCTCCACTGGCACAGCTATAGAATCCATATCTCACCCTAGCTGACAAGCTAACCTCCAGTACCCTCTCTGTCCAACCAGTGCATCGTGTCCCTGCCCATGTAGCTGACACACACATACTTTGAGATAAGAATTTACACAACTTCACAACCACTCCTGGGAAAAGGCTGACACAGATTTCTCCAGCTGTGCCCGTTTACCCAGACTACAGGGTAGTAATCACTGCTACTATCAGCTAATATTTATTGGCTACTCAAAGGCACTTAAAAGGATGTCCAATTATTACTGTGCAATATTGTTATCCAATGGTAGTATGACTAATCAGTCAAGGCTTAATTTGGATTGATTTAGACAGTAAACTCTATAAATATGCAATGTACTCTAGAGCTTAAATTATCATTACACAAAACTCCCACAGTTGAAAGTGTTTAAAATATTTAATAATAAATAATAAAGACACAAGACAATACTACTGCAATACAGTGCTACTCAAGAGTTCAGATATCACACAGAAATACATAAAATAATACAGTAGGACAGTTCTGATGTCAAAGAAAAACACTTAATCTAAACTTTCTAATCTTTAGCTATTCTTAAGAGAAAACACAGTGCTACAATCCTTACATACATATAGAGCATAAGCAGTGCTGGGTTAGATGTTCCAAGACAAAATGCTTAGAGTCTCTTCTTAGAAATAGATTTTAAAACATCACTAACAAACAAATCTGCTGGTTCCTCCCAGATTACATAATTTCAGTCATTTCCCATTGCATCATGTCTTTGACACCTGGTCTGGAGTTCCAGGCTAATAGATACTACATTCTATTGTTATCTTGCATCTGCAGGAAGCTACATCAATACAAGACATTTCACATGTACACTCTAGTAATTAGTCCTTAAGTTAAAACAATATAAAGAATGTCTTCTTGTAGCCAGACCAAAATCAACATTAAAGATCAAAGAAAGTCATAAAATAATTTCAACTTCAAAATGCAAATTTGAAAGGCTTGACTTAGTTTTTCTTTACAGCAAGGGGGCAGTGTTGCAACATTATTGAAGTTCAACATTTTAGTATTTTCTTTCATTTAAGAAAAAAACTGTATTTTACATTTATATATACAATTGACAGATCACATTTTATTTCACTAGGCTGGCAGCCTTTACCCATCTCTGCCCAATCTTCACACTCCTCTGTATGTATTGTTCCCACAATTCCCATTTTTTTCTCTGTAGTTTGCTCCTACCCTTTTCTATAGATCTCAGTTACAGTATCTCTGTTACTATATTCACTACTTCTAGTTTAGTTGGTTTAGACTTTGATTTCCATTTTCTAATAATTGCTTTTTTGGCAGCCACCATAATTAGACACATCGAGGCTTTACCTTGTCTAGGGAATTCCGATTCTGTATCATAGGTTAGAAAAATTATCTCCCTCATCACACCAATCTGACCACCCAGCATCTCTGACAGTGCATCCTGCAGGGAATCCTTGAAGTCCGCTAACTCACCACAGTCCCACAAAATATGTTCCCAATTACCTCTTTCTTCCCCATCCCTTCTCCAACATTTGCTGTCTACCTCAGGAAAAATTCTCTGGAGTCTACTTGGGGTGTAAAAATATCTATGTAAACATTTCTAAGCAAAAATCCTAAATCTTCTAGATTTTGTTACATATTTGAGAGACATACATATGTCCTCCCATTGTTTCTTTGTGAATTGCTTATCCAGTCTCTGTTCCCAATCCTTTCTAATCTCCTCTGATTAATTCTTAACCATGCAATATTTTATATGCTGTATTAATTATTCCCTTTTTAACGTCAGCGTTAATTCTGGATTCTACTAAAAACTAACAAGTGCTGGTCTTTCGTTTAGGACCCCCTATTTCTTTCTCTTTGCCTGCACTCTAATATCAACCCTTGATAGGGAAGACAGTCTCTAATCTGCAGTCCAAATAAATTCTAGGTGTCTTCACATTCCATCTCTAGGTATTTGCTCCCAATACCTTGGTTCCTTTGCCAGTTTTTTCCAATAAATTCCAGCCCCCTCTTGCCTATCGTCTATATCCCTAATTGCAGTCACCCCTATTGGCAGAATCTCCTTTCTTCATTCCCATGTAGGCTTAGTTCTTAGGATGCTTTCTGGTACTTTATAGATATAATATTACGTCTGAGTATTGTTATTCTCCTTAAATAACTGCATCCACAATCCCAGTCTCTCCTTGTTTCTTGAGCTTCCCATGTTTCATCATCATCCCTTTCGACTTTGAGTTATAGTAGTTACTGTGTAGCTCTGAAGTACTCCTTCAAATTGGGTAATCCCATTCCACTCTGTTCTGGAAGAATCAGCTTATCCCACTTGACTCTTGCTGTCTTCCCCTCCCAGATAAAGTACTTCAGCTCCTTGTTAATTGCTATCCACAACTTCTCCTCTGGTTGATAAAAATATGTCTGACCTGTGTATAAGACTAATGGGACTAAAAACAGTTTAACTGCTTGTATCTTACTATCAATATCCATTTAACAAAGCTTCCATTTTCTCAGTTTTTGTCTTGTCTTTTGTCTAGTCTCTTTCCACATATCCTTAGATGCCAAACCAGAATAATTTTTAATCCAGGCTCCTAAATAGTTCATTTCATCATGTCCCATGTCCCCATAAGTATGGATATTGCAGAACCAATTCATATGTGGGTACATAATTTACCGCTATTGCCTTTGCTTTAGCTTCATTAGTTTTATATCCTGAAAAGAATTGAACCTGTCTCAAAATGTTCCACAACACTGTAAGATCTCTTTCTGGTTTTGTCAGGTATAAAATTATATCATCTGGAAATAGAGCCAGCTTTTCTTGACTATCTAATCAATTATATCCTTGAATTTTTGAATCCCTGATTTTCTTTGCCAGTGGTTCTAAATACAATGCAAATAATAAAGGGTAAAGAGGAAACCCCTGCCTGGTTCCTCAGCTCAAGCAGAAATGATCGTAGAGGACCTTACCCACTTTCATTTTCACCTCCGATCCCTCATATATCCTCCTAATCAACCTTTTAATTTTTTCAGGAAATGCAAATGCTTCCATTGCCTTGCTCATAAAGTTCCAGCTTACTCTGTCAAGTGTTTTCTCTGTATCAAGACTCAGCAACAATAATGGTATTTTCTTACATTCTGCTTCCCTCTGTATCATCAGTATTCTGTTAATGTTGTCAAATGTTTGCCTCCCCTCCACAAAACCAGATTGATCCATGTGTATTAATTTTGGCATTACTTTTGCCATTCGTTTAGCCATTATAGATATGAATGCTTTATAATCATTGTTTAATATTGAAATGTGTCTTTATGAAGCCAGATCTGATGGGTCTTTACCATCTTTAGGTATTACAGCTACCACTGCTTTCTTCCAGGATGTTATGTCTCCTTCTCTTAAAATACTGTTAAAACCTTCCAGATCTTTGTCATTTTTTCCCTCCTAACTTCCAGACTTCCACAGGAATACCATCTATTGCTGGGGACTGTCTTGTAGATTGGTTATACATCACAATTTTTATCTCATCTCCTCCTATCCTAACCATTAGTAACTGAGCCTCATCTACTTCTAAACTTGGCATATTTAATTCTTCCATAAACATTACCATTTGTATGTTTTCTTGATTTCCATTTTTTTCTGTTTTATACAGACTTTCATAGAATTTCCAAAATATTTCTAATAACTCTACAGAATCTCTTGTTACTTTCTTTGTTATAGGCTCCTTAAGCTTGGCAACAGCTCTTTCAGCTTTCTGTTGCCTGAGTTATTGTGCTAAAAGTTTTTGTGTTGCAGTGTTATCATCAAAAAACAGTTGTTAACAGCAATCTTTCTAAACTCATGTTTGTTGTCAAGGTAATCCCTTATTTTCTACTTGGCATTCTGTAGTTGATTCTCTTCCTGTCCTGTGAGATTCCCCCTATTCTGCAATACTTTAACTTCTCATATAAACCTTTTCAGCTTCCATCAAACCATTACCTTCCCTACCAGAACCCACAAACCTAGCAAGAAACAAACCACCTTAGATTGGATACTAGTTAATAGGAACCCCCTCGCGTATAAAACAGGTATTCTCCCCGACTACATAAGTGACCATTCTCTTACCTTCATTTCTAGACAGAAGACCTACATTCCCAATCAAATAACATTTGCACTAGAAACAAGAAAAATCTCAACCCAGTATACTTCCAAGCAGAGCTCAAAGCTTGCAATTGGTCTCCCCTAAAATACCTACCTCTTGACGAAGCAGTTTCATTCTTTAACAATACATTTTTGCAAATTCTAAATCACCATGCTCCCACTTGCACTGTTAGAATTAAAAACAAACCAGCTCCCTGGCTCTCTAAGGACACAAGGCATAACATTCAACTAAGAAATAAACTTATTGACCACCTAAACTTTAGACAACTTCGTAATACCACAAAAAAAAACTACTACCTCAAATTCCAACAGACTCAACAGCAAAACTCACAAAAATTCTGGTCAGGAATCAACAAACTGCTCTACACAGGATAATCCAAAACACCTACCCCTCTGACTTAACTCAAAATTCTCCCAACCAAACTGCTGACACCTTTAATAAAATTTTCTCTGAAACGGTCCAATCACCGGCAAATACCTTACCACCTGTTACCACCACAGAATTACCCTCACTAGCAAATTTGCCCCAGACCTTTAATCTCCAGCCTGTTCCAACATCTCTCATACACTCCCTGCTTCTTAAACTTAAACCATGTACACCATCAGCTGACCTCCTCCCAGCTGAATACCTGCAAATTGCAGCTGGTGTACTTGCCTACCCTATTTCCATCTTAATAAACAGAACCATTTCTGAATCCTACATCCCATCCATCTGGAAAATCTCACATATTATCCCTTTGCACAAGGGAGGTAACTCAAATGAACTTTCAAACTTCCGCCCCATAGCCCTTCTCTTTCCCTTAGCAAAAATTATGGAGAGATGTATCCACCGTCAACTACTGCATCATCTCCTTCAAAATAACCTACTAGTGGACTGCCAACATGGCTTCAGGCCATTCCATAGTACTACAACTGCTCTCCTATCCTTTACTGACTGTATTAATAAAAATAAGAATACTAACCTACTTTCGTCTGCTCTTTTCATAGACCTCTCAAAGGCCTTTGATATGGTTAACCACCAACTATTGTCAGATATACTTAAATCACTTTCACTAGATTCTCCAGTAGTAAAATGGTTCCAATCCTACCTGGAAAACAGAAAACAAGCAGTCCTGTGGGCCAATAACCTATCCTGTCAGCTTCCAGTCACCCTTGGGGTCCCACAAGGATCAATTCTAGAACCACTCCTTTTCACTATTTTCATTAATGATCTGAAAACCTCCCTTCCCCAAACTACCTGCATACAATATGCTGACGATTTGACACTGATCTGTGCCGCATCCTCTCTGGCAGAACTCCAAACCAGTACACAAAAAGTTTTTACCTTAGTAGAAAACTGGTTCCATCAACGATGTCTCCTCCTGTTTACTCCCACACAGAAGTCCCCCCTATCAATTTCATACTTACATCTAATAATGGTACAGAAATTGCTCCTGACATGACCACCAAACTCCTGGGTGTAACAATAGATAATAGTCTTAACTTTGACACACACATTAATTTAACTATTAAATCAGTTAATAGAAAACTTGGATTCCTCTCTAGAATCAAGCCCTTCCTCACAGCCTCAGCTAAGGTTTCTATTGCCCAAACCCACCTCATTTCCACCCTTCTCTATGTCTCCCCTATCTATACTAACCTATCCAAAAGCAATCTGAATAAACTAGCAACCTCCTACAACAACATAGCCAGAGTTGCCACTGGTGCCCCTTTTAGAACCCACCTTTGCCATAATCTTAAACTTCTAGGATGGCTGGAAGTACAAAACCAACTACTTTTACAGCAACTTATTTTTATTCACAAGATCTTACGTCATCCCACAAATACTTCCATACTCTGCAACCTCTTCAATACCTATAAAAATCTGCCAACCCTAAGATCCGCTAAGAAGCTACAAGTAGCCACCATAAAATCCAACAACAAATCCGGGGACTGCCTGTTTAATGCTGTTGGCAAAACTTGGAACAAACTTCCAAGCAAAATAACATCCCTTACATCCACCAACCTTTTCAAGAATTGAGAATCTTCATTAAAAACCAATGGTTCTGCCCTTGCTCCAGTCCTGACTAATACTATTCTCCCCTTGTCTCAATACTTAACTAAAAAAAAATTTTTCTGATACTTTTTCTCTCCTCTGCGTTGTTTTGGAACACATTTTTTTACCTCCTTACTGTGCTTCGTAAATTCATGTACGTAAAATGTTTTTTATTATGCAACTGTATAACAAAATGTCTTCCTATGTATAACCTTATAACTGCTGCTAAAATATATGCTAATCAGCTACATACTTATGTAATTGTATTTTTTCATTGTTTTTGGACTCTATGTATAATTATTTTTTCTCAGAGCTTTTCTCCTCAGGCCTGTACTGAAAATGAACATATATCCAGTTAGACTAGCCCGGTCAACAAATGTAAAATAAATAAATTTGTCAATACCTCTACATATTTCTTTTTACTTCTTAACCATAGCTCCCTTTCTTTTATTTCCACCCTGTTTTTAAACTCCATCTTAATTTTATACCACTTCCTAGCTATATTTTCAGAAGTAATTTCTATCTTCTCAAATAGCGCCTGAATTAGCTCCACTACCCATTCCTTAAATTTTCAACAGATAGGTAGGAAAGTGCCGGTGTCTCTTTTATTTCATTACCCTGTGTTTTTTTAATTCATTATTGGTACATTTTTTAATGGGTACATAACAGGATCTTCAGTTTAATGCACATGTTCCTGTGAAAAGTAAATTCTGTCTAGCCTAGCCCAGTTTTTATATCTTGGGAATAATATGTAAATTCACTCTGAACTCCTATTACTGAATTCACATCTTCCATGCCAAATATTTTCATAAATTTCTTCAAATATTTACCCTCCTTTGCTATACTTTACCTTTTGGGTCTCCTGGGCACATCTTCACTACTGCAAATCAAATTCCTGTCTCCACCTATAAGTAATATTCCTTGCTTTAAACTGATTATTTCTCCCAGAATTTTCTTAAGCTCCATGATAGCAGTTTTAGGTGGAATATAAATACAAGCCAGTATATTCATCTTCCCTTGCCAGTAGCCTCTTAGTACTACAAATCTGCTATTATTATCTTTTTTATACTCTTATATCACTATTGGAGGTCCTCTTGCAATTAATGTAAATGCTGCTCTTCTCCTATGTGCCAGATATTCCATTGAATAACCATCCTGAAAACCTTTGTTTATCAAATTTACATATTCACTTCTTTCCAAGTGTGTCTGCTGTTACATAGCTATTTGCACTCTACATTTTTTAATATAGTTCACTATTCTTTTTGTATTTATCTGTGAGACCATTGACATTTAAAGACATTAAAGAAAGCATAATTGTATTAAAAATGTATTGTTCCCACCTTTTATGTTACATGCAAACACTGTTTGGTAGGTTGAACTAAGTTGTTTCTTGTCATATCTATTTGAGCCTATGTTGCATCTTACAAAATGTTTTGCTTTGTTGAAAGTCCTCATGCAAAAACACAAAAAAAATACCCCATTAAAACCTATTAAATTAATAGTAACACACAAAACTATGTACATCTTCAAATAATGAAGTTTTACCCTCCTAATCGGAGCAAATATCGCAAATTGACAGCTGCATTCATTGACTTGAGTTAACCTAAAATAAAGGTTATCCATACTAGGATACATGGTGAAGCCTGTGCTTCTACTAAGTGTTAACTACGTTTGTCTTACCTTTATAGGTCTTCCATCTGGGAAACCCCCTGAATGCTTTCAGAGAACATTATCTCTTAGGCAGTTTCTCTTTTTTCCCCAGCCAATCACTCTGCACCAGACTGTAACCGATTTCTCTTTATCAACTTGTCTTCATAGAAACATAGGATCCAGAAAGCCAATTTCTCATTATTAGATTGTCTCTATGGAGACATGAGGGACAGATACGGGACTGCTGCCAAGCATACATTCATTTGCTAGAAAAAAACTCATAATATTCGATATTCTTTTTCATTTACTAGCTTTCTCTCAAAATGTGTTACTAAGTCAATCTAAAGCCAATTTCTCATTATTAGATTGTCTCTATGGAGACATGAGGGACAGATACGGAACTGCTGCCAAGCATACATTCATTTGCTAGAAAAAAACTCATAATATTCGATATTCTTTTTCATTTACTAGCTTTCTCTCAAAATGTGTTACTAAGTCAATCTAAGGTCTTTAATTCAGTCATCCCCCCATTCAAGAATGAGAAAAAGCACACTAATTTTTCATGCTATTTTAACCAGGCTTTTTTTTTACATTGCAATGCCTACATTTCTTAACACTGAACAAGAAGAGAGAGAGAGAGAGAGAGAGAGAGAGAGAGAAGGAAGGGGGGGGGGGGGAATAGCAGCACCTATTTACAATCCATATTGCACCTAAAAATATCTGAGAAAAATTTACTTTATAGTATGCAAATACAACCATACACCACTAAAATAATAGTATTAAGAAAAAAATGTTTTCTTTACTTACAGTTAACATTCTCCCCTCAGTTCCCCCTCCCCAAAACATTTTCCGAACATTAATGACATGAAGTAGGGCTTATATTTTAGAGTCCCCCACAAGTCCAACAAATTCTGAAAAAGTCCAGTATTTCCAGATTTTCTTGTTCTGTCATATTTCACAAGTGCAATTATTGCATTGTAATCTCACATTAAGTTACTGGTTTTATTACTGTTCATCTCCCAAATCCTGTCTCTGCTTCATTTCCATCATATTCTCAAATTTTCTGGTCAACTGTTGTGCTCCCTTCCTAATCTCCAACATTTTCCATTGAAACAGTGGAAAAAGTTTTACAGGTGCTGTCTGTCTGCGGTCTTTATTACTAGTAGAAGTTTCTATTTTCACAGTGGAAGAGCTAGAGTTAAGCTGTTACGCAGTGTGCAGCCATCTTGGATTTTTTCGCTGAGGATTTTTTGCTATTCCCTGACTGCCTAAGACTCTAAATGCTCATAGGGTTGGCTGTTTAGGACCATTAAAATGTTACTGTACCTCTCCAGTTTCACTGATGGTGGTTTCTATTTATGTAGTGGTGCAACAAGTTTAATATTTATCTGGAGCCTTTCTCCCCGGGCCTCCTCAGAAAATTGGCTTCGTTCCAAGTTGGACTTTCCCGGTTAACAAATGATAAATAAAATAAATAAATAAAATAATGTTTATACATTTCCTGTTTGATGCACAAACCAGTGTAGTGAACTTGTACCTACTCTGTGTAGGTACTGCAGTGCTGTTTTTGTTTTCTTACCTCACTAATGCTGTACCAAGGATTGCAGTTCTGTTGGTGCCTTGTAAATATTCAGCTTCTGATTGTTTACTGATTCCGAATGTACCAGTCCAGGAAAACATTCTCTTAGTAATTCTTTAACAGCTCTCGCAATGAAGCTTTGATTTCTTTACGTGCATATAAAATATATAAATAAATAAAGGCTATCAAAAAACAAAGACCTATAAAGTGTTGTCCTTCTTACATAATATTGCTCATGTTGTGTATCTGTCTTTTATAAATGGTTTATTGGGGGTACTTAAAGTCTTTTAGTCATTAATGTGCAGCCTGAGTTATTTAAATAATTTTGTTTTCTCTTGGCTGTAGTTGCCTCTCCTAGCACATCTGTAGCAATCTGTCCCTATGCAACCAAAACTGCTTGAATCCTTGGTCAGTGCTTGAATATCCACAGTGCCATTGATTATCAACCAGTTGGTTCACTGTTGTGCTACAGATGAACCAATGAGAGAGTGGAGATCTGATGGTCATTAGTCTTGTTTGCGTCTATATCACGTTATCGAAATCTTACTACATCGAATCACTAAAGGTCGACCTCTAGTGATCGATGTAGTAAAACATTGAATAACGTTTAAAAAAAAAAAAAACAAACAAATATAAAAAGTAACTAGCGTAGGCAGGGGTGCCCCCCCCCCCACTTCAATATTCCAACTCCAAGAACGTACTACATTGAGGTAAATGGAAATCTCCCCCTACGGAGATTTCCAATTACCTGCACGATGTTCTGCGTTTTCGATGTTGTGGTGCCGACAATATCAGCTTTGATATTGTTAGCTTTCGACATTGTGAAGTAGACCCGTCTTGTATTGTGTCTCAAAATAAGAGTGTTCTGTGTAAAGTGGAGCAGTTGTGAATTTGATTTATCATACATCTGTTTATAAAATTAACCATTAAAATAAAAGTTTCTAAAATTAGGCTAGTTATCAGCCCCTTTCCTAGTGAATATTCTTATACAGGAACTCTGTATCAGATGGGGTTAAACATAATTCACCATTGCAGTTAGCGCCCCTTAACTTGGTCAGTCAGTATTCATTTAATATCATTGAAATAGGTAAAATATGTGTCCAGTGACTTATTTTAGTTAACAGATCAATTAAGTGTTCTCTTCAGACTCAACGGGTTGCATGGGGGGAGGTCTTCCATATTCTTCTAAATATCAAACAAGGAGTAAAATACTGTATGTATAGTGTGAAGCCATGGGTAATGCCAGGCTAAAATGGATTGTCTATGAAATGCATATATTCCAGGCTGTATGAAGCAAAATATATTCTGTTTAATATGTTTTTTGTAATGTTTTTAATATGTTTTTGGCATGTTTATCTGCAGTGTATTTTTCATGATGAAAAGGGCAATTCTTTTGTTTGGTCAGATGTTGAAGGACAGAGACAGGTACTAGTTCATGAAACAGGATGGCACCTTCTATGAAGATAACAGTTAGTGGGTGGGTTTGGTATAATAATTAAGGTGTTTACCTCTCTCAGCAAAGATGCATGATTTGATTTTCACCAAGGGAATTTGGTTTGGTTTAAAATGGCACATAAGGGAGGCTACCCAAGTGTTAACCTATGAACAGACAAGGATTAAACAGTGTTGGAATGCAATAGGACTTGGAACATTTTAAGACCCAGTTGGGATTTAGTCAAGAAGAAACAGATGTGACAGTGTTTTGACATACTCTGACTGTTGTATTGGGCTAGCTGGTTTATGAATGGTCTCTGTAGCAACAATATAATTGTATCTTACTGAAATGTTGAATTAGTAGTGTTTAACTTTGCCTGTTAAAATTAGCTGGGTGCTTTAAGGTACAGTATGTCTTTTAGCAGCTAGCTAGGCAACTTGGCTGGAATTAGATTTTTTTCTGTATGCAGTTCTGTGTTTAATGCACTTTATATTATTTTTCCATGTATGCCAGCTTGTGATTATTGTAGTCTGTATTTGAGGTATTTTCTTTATTATTTAAGTAAAATACATTCAACTGTCTTTTAAGTTCTTGGAACTAGCATTTATCTATTGCAAGTGTACTTGTATAGTATGGTTTAGCAGAGAACAAATGAGGGCCAAGGCCTTGGTCAGAGATAATGGGATCAGGGAGGAATGTTATCTGCTTCTACCACTGGAGATGTTTAGAGGTTCTTCCAGTGTCATGTCTGCAGATGATTATTAGGAGTCCATAGCTGACAAGTCTGATCAGGCGATTGGTCTACAGAGTCATCATATCACAGGTTGGGCGTGCCTGGAAATAGGGGATCCTTTGGACCCAGCCAGCCCCTAGACTTTTATGAGACAGTAAGCAATAGTCACAGAAGATCCATTTGGTCTTCCTGAGATAGGGTACATGTTTCAGACATAAAGCAGATATTTTGGCGTCTGATGGGAGCTTATGTAGGAAATCAGCTTTGGGGAATTTGATCTGAAGCTTGTGCCAAACCTAGTACAGGCTCCCCACACCATGCAGCCTTTGACTTTGCATGACCCAACATGACTTCCTGACTCTTGATGCCCTGATCCAGTCTGTTGCACTTTAGTTTTGCATCAAGCAAGGTCAAACAATTTGATGATCCGGATATTTCTACTGCCTTGCTATCATGATACTTTCATGATTCGAGGGGGTGGGTCTCAGAGACAGCCCTCTTTTAGAGATGCCTTCAGGCTAATGAGGAGTACCTTAGCCTGGTCTTTGATACAATCCCCAGAAGTTGCTGGCTAAGTTTCTGGGGGAAGAAACCTGAAGATCCTTTGGTCTTTCCACTATAGAGTCTGTCACTGGGGATACTTTTCGAAAACCTTAAGACATTCTTTCTTTTTCTTTCAGCCCTGAAAAACGCCATTGCCATTTTACAAGGCACTACCTTAGCTTAGATATACGCCTGTGCATTATGGCATGGATGAGCCTGTCTTCCCTTTTGATGAACCACAGGAACAAGTTCCTAGTCATCACTTTTTGGGGAATGTGCAGTTTATCCACCATCCCCAGGACCTACTTAATAACCTCCTAAAGAGAAAACAGGCCTTCATCTCTCTTGGAGGGTTTCTTTGTTCCCCCCTCATGACTTCCACCTCTTCTTCTGCTGGAGTTGGACAACCCCAAAAGAGTAATAACTCTCCTCTCTGTCCAAGGAAAATCCTGAGGTACCACATTATCTTCCTCTTGTAGTATTAGTGTGACCCTGGTTGATGATTCCTCTTGGCAACCTTGCTGCACTCTTGTGGTATTGGACTACCCTTGGAGAGAGGAGGTGGGAGCACTTCTCTTAATTTGCCTTTGTTTTGACAGCCATCACTAAAGATGATTGTGATTTAGAAGTTGTCACCTGACCATATTATAGAGGTCATAGGTGCTCCCTGTTAAAACGCTGCTGTGGCATATCAGCTCACTTCAGTGGAGCTCATAGAACAGATCTAGTGCTGCACCATGTTGGCTTGATATTGGATAAAGGACAGGTCTTTACTCCTGTTTCTTCCTAGTCTTGAAAAGGACAGATTATTTATTCATCCAGTTATGGACCTCATCAACTTCGACCTCTGCATTTGGTGTGTTTAGCTCCTAATACTTAATTTGCAGTGGGTCATGCTTTTGTTCTTTGGGGGCCTGGATTGCATTTCAGGGTATGGTGGATGCCTTTTATTAGTATTTGGAGTCCACACAGGAGAGTCTTTCAACTTAGAGTGGGCATCACTGTCATTATAAATATTACCATTTGGGCTTTCCCCATTGCCCAGAGTATACACCAACATGTTGGCCATGCTGATCAAAGCCTTGCATAAGGAAATGTATGCTAGTCTTTCAATACCTCTACAGCTTGTTCCCAACAGACTTGTTGTGGAACCAGCTTTGGTTGATTAATGTTCTGAGGGGGTCACAGTAAATTAAGACTCAGAGAAAGTCCTTCATCAGGGTAAAGTGGACTACACTTCATTTGCTGCTTTTTCTGCCCTTGTCTAGAGTGCAGGAGGGTCATGGCTTTGGCCACTTGGGTGGTGAAATAGTGCAGAGTCTAGGCTTAGACTCTGCAGTGCATTCTAGGATGGATAACTAACAATGTTCATGATGCCATCAGCATACCTTAGTATATGGACGCTACTGTGGTGTGGCAGTGGCTTCAGAGCTGCCATATATTCACATAACTTCTGCTGGTGTCAAATCATTCTCAGTGGGCCTTGGCATAATAGGCAGTCCTTAAAGACCCTCTCTGGAGCTTCTTGCTACCAAACCTCTTGCATATTCTGATGGCACACACACATTGCTTGCTGTCTGTGTAGCTCACCCAGGCTCCTTCTTGGTGCAGTGTCTGAGGTTGCCCAGGGTGATGGGATCCATATGAGCCAGATTGAGCTCAGGGCATTGTTTGGTTTCTTGATAGAGTCTGAAAGAAGCCTTGCTTCTGGGAACTTTCCACATCTAGTCAGATAACCAGTTTACTTGGTGGCATCTCAACAAGCAAGGATACATGAAATGATAACTCTTATAAAGAGAAAGTGATGCTTGTTTGACAGTAAGGCCATGAATAGGGATGTCCTTTCATTCCTGTGGAAGTGAATGAGCTAGCAGGTGCTCTAAAATGGACCTCCATTCCTTTCCTTAAGCTTATGAGGATTTAGAGGCCATTCTTTATTAGAGTTAGAGTCAAGAGGTTCACCTGTTTACCATCTGGGAAAACTCTGTCTTCCCATTCTTCTGTTTGGTTTAGTAGTGTAAAGTGGGGTGGGGAGTTATACACGTATTACCTCTTTATTGTTTTTTTTTTTTTGCTTCTCCCTCTTAGGTGATTTGAGCTGACCCTGAGTACCCCTCTACATTCCCTGGTTTTACAGAACAAAGTAAACCTCCACCAGACAACCTGTGGCCCATTTCTGGTTCCAGTGAGGAGTATGAAATACCTGAGGACATTTATATATTCTACTAAAGATTTTTCATTTATGCCTTATGTTCCCACAGCTGACTCTTACATGTGTTGTCACAGGGACAAAAATGCAACAGGTGTGCTCATGTGTAGTCCAACCTCTGTGGCAAGTAACTCAAATCCCCACTTCCCTGAAAACAGCAGTCCCCCTGCATCTCCCTGATCTCTTCTCAAAATCAAATGCAAGGTACTCCTGTGTGCACATCCCCCCATGATGGGTACCCTTATCTTCTCCCATCAACACCTCAGATGCCCAAGCTACTAATCTAACCTGGGTCTCATGGATTGTAGTCAGGGTTTTATCCCTTTAAGGCATATTGATTGTTCATGCATTCCCTCTCGGGACATGGTAGGTTCACATATGCCTTCCCTCCTTTCCCTTAATTTCATACCTTATCACAAAGTTTGGAGAAGAATGACAAAATCTCATTCTTACCACCTTTTGATGGCCAAGAAGAACCTAGTTTCGGGCTGTAAGGTCTGTATTGGTTCAGGAAACTCTGCTGGTCTTCAGGAATGGCTTCCCTACAGTTTCTAGGTGGGATAGCCAACTTTGCCTCAGACCCTAATTTTGATGTAGACCCTCCTCCCCTCTTTCCACCAGAATGGAAAGAAGGGGGTGTCACAGGTGATTAAAGCTACCAGGAAACATTTTGGTGACCAGACCTTTGCATCCCCAAATGGAAGAGGTTATCAGTTTGAGCAGAGAAGTAGTAGGTACCACTCCAACCAGCTAGTGTGCAGATGATCCTGATGTATCCCAGGCAACTGTATCATTTGTGATTTAGTTATTCCATAATCAAGATGCATATGTCATCTATTTTTGTGCACTGTAAGCCTATACAGTGCAGAGTTATGGCATATTTTTATCCCCTCTTGAGCAATATTTATATTCTGTAGGACTTGACTTTATGGTAGATAGTTTCTTGTCAACTATTTGAGCCTACTAACTCAGTACTGAATTGTATTTCACTTCATGCAACACATCTAGGAACTTCTGGTCTTCAAAAAAAAAAAAAAACTATACACTTTTCAGACTAAATCTGTACTTATTTGTGAAGGCAATTTCATAGGTTTCATTTAACCAGTTCATCCACACCTCAGTTTTCTTGGCAGCAGAAAATGCAGATGATACCCTTCACATCATAGTCTCCTGGATAATAAACCAGTTGTTAATCTCCTCTGCAAAGGAAAGGAGCTGCTTTCAGTTGTTAAGCACACACTTTCCATGTTGGAATTCCAATTGCATTGTGTTTTCCATCATACAGACAGCCACTGTTTGGCAAATGCTGCACCAGAGGAGTGCCTTCAGCATGGGCTTCAAGAATGAATAATTACAAATTATATTTGGTGGAATGTTAATACCTAAAGAGGGAACTTTGTATAGGTTATCTGATGTTGTATAACTGTTTTTTTCCTGAAAACATGTTTGTAATATGTCAGGGAATATGACTGATGATATCGATTGTTGTAGGGTATCTCCAGAAGTAATAGCCCTTTCTGAAAACTCTGGATATGCAACGGAGTCATTAAAGAAAGTTGGACAGGTCAAGAGAATGAATTATTTAAATTTGGAGTCTACAACTAGATGTGGTACTGTTAGATGTTATAAGGCACTCTACATATTCAAAGTGAAGAAGGGATGTAGCAGGTTGCACTAATCTAAGAAAGAAAATTTTAAAATAAATGTTTTTGCTTAGAATTTGCATATTGATGGATGTCTATTATAAAAGACATTTTCATATATAATGTGGTTATGAGGCAGATCATTCAAGCGGTACTTATTGTAATGGTTGTACACATAGTAGATTTATCTGTAGTACAGATACTATTTCTTTTAAGGGGATGACTGTTGGTTAATTTATTTGTGGCTATTTGTGTCACTAAGCTGATTTATTTACCCATCTATAAATTTGTTGAGAATTTTATGTGGTTAAATCTTTGATTGCTGTATGTGATTATATATTCTGTTCAAAAGAAGGATGATAACCGGGCCCTGTATAAATGCATTGTTTAACACAGACCATGAAATATTATTATGTAAAATGGCCATGTATGCCTTGCCATTACCCATCCCTAAGGCTTTTCTTGAGGGAGAGGCCAGTTAATCCCAGAATAAATTTGAAAGCTCTCAACCAGTTATCCAAATTTCATTTAAAAGAGGATATATAATCATATTGTTTAATCTGCAGAGGAAGTTTATCCCAGAGAAGATGGATGTGTCGTGTCATGAATTTTTCCATTGCACTCTTATTTATCTTCTGATGAAGATTCAGGTCTCTGTTTTAGTGTTATCTGAGCTGTTGTCTCATTGAGGTCTGGAAGGTCAAGCACTTCTAAATCTGTAATGAAATGATAGGGTTGCACAGATCATCCCTCAAGAGTCTATAATACAGTGAGTACAGGGACAGAGTTTTCAGTCTCTCCTGATAACCAGGGTTCTGGACTGGAGATCTTTTTTTGTTGAGACTTCTGAGGCTTTTCAAGACAGATGTCATATGCGATACATACTGAAAGGAGCATTGTACTGTATGATAGGAATGATCATTGCTAAGTATAGGGGGATAACATCTTTGGATCTAGGTGAAACACCTTTGGCCAGGATTTGTACTAAGCAGAAGGAATTCCTGATGATAGTTTCCCTATGATGATCAAAGTGTGGACAGCACTGTCAACCCTGTGCCCAGATCCCCGACTACCTTTTCAGTTTGTAAGGGTGTATTGTTAATTCTGTACCTTGTGGTGGACAGTGCAGTGGTACAGCGGTTAGCGTTGTCGCCTTACAGTAAGAGGTTCTCTGGTTCAGTTCTTGGCTGGGATGCCTTCTGTGTGGAGTCTGCATGTCCTCCCTGCATTTGTGTGGGTTTCCTTCCACGTCACAAAGACATGCATCTGGAGCATGTCTCCCTGGGCGTCTGCTGAAAATTCGCTTGTTCCAAGTCAGACTTTTCCAATAAACAAATGTTAATAAATAAATAACTATACTAATTACACTTTCCCATTCAATTTAAACCCATTTTCATATACCAGGTATTAACTAAGATAAATTCTTTTTGAAGGGGTCAGATAACTTGGTCTAGTTGTTAAAACCACTTCAGATAGCAGGCATTTGCAGATTTCATTAACCAAAGGTCCTGGTTATCATTTTTGAGATCATAGAGGTAGAGGCCAAACAGGAGACGACCCAGCACAGATCTTGGGAATTCCACTGGTTACCTTAGCCTACCTGAAGAGACATCTGCCATACAAACTGTAATTCAGACTGCTGTTAGTCTGTATTACTGTGTAAGACTCTGTTTAAGGATGATCATTTTCTCAAAATTCTGGAATGAGGTATGGTAAAATGCTTTGACCAGATGAAGATAAGGTGTATGAATATCATAACCACTGTAATTGACTTTGACGTATGTAACCCTTTCAAAGATATTAACAAGATTTAACAGGCATGATCTTAATTTGATGAAGCCATATTGTTGGAGGTCAAGCTTAATGAGGTTTTTAATATTACAATTAACAAGATTGGTCATCAAGATATGCTCTGTAGCTTTACAAATCAGACTCATAAGGCTGATTGTTCTGTAATTCCCAGGGATATTTGTTTGACCACCCTTGTAGAGGGGCACTACAGCAGGGTGCCAGGATTTGGGTACATAGCCCATATTGGAAGTTGTTGATAATGTCAGAGGCAATGGTGTAATTACTGATGCATTTCTGTTGGTTGAATGATTAGTATCACGTATATACATAGATTTTGTAATATTTCTTGTTCTATGCTTTTTGTGAAGTATTGATCAACAACTCAAAATATTTTGCTGTGAACTCCACAACAGCAATTTGCAATGTGTTTATTTATTATAATATTTTTGTGGCATTTATTTGCTTTCAAACAGAATTTATTTGTGGCTTATGTATATTTATATTTATTTTCTGTGTGTGTGTCTCTCCACATATACATGTATCTTCTTATAACTTTATTGCAGTATGTCATCTCTACCCTTCTTCGCCGGTTGTAGAGCATGTTATAGTGGACCAGTTCCATAGCAAGGATGGTGCAAGAGGGATGCTGAATGCTTAAAAAAGCTTGTGTATCCCAAAAAAAAGCTTTCCAGTTCATAAGCAGTTGTAATCGTAGTCACTTAGATTGCATGTAAACTTTCTTAACTTGTCAAACTGTCCTTTCATTTCATCTTTTAAGGTAGTTAAGCACCTTTAAAATCATGAGAGATAAAACAGATGGATTGCAAGCAGTTTAAATCAGCTTATATAGCTTGCTTCTAAGCTTTCTTTCAAAAGTTTGTCAGTTTGCAAATTGTCATTAAGCAATATCTACTGCAGCTGCTTTCAGACAGTGATGTTCATAGGTTTCCAAATGGGTGTGCTTCCCAGGACACCAGATTCCCCTTGCAGTAGGTCTGGAGTTGTAGTTGTAGTTATAAGGTTTGCTTCCCAGGGCAACTGATTCTCTTGCAGTAGCTCTCTAGATTACTTTAGTTATATATTTTTATTTCTTGTATAGATTTTACTAGGCTCTAGAATATTCATTTTCATTTATTAATTTTTTGTGTTTACACTGGTCCCTAAGCCAAGAAGGATAGTTTTAGACCTCTGCTTTTAAGCTTCAGTGAGTTAATTTTTATTGCATTATTTTTTTGTATCAGCTGTTGCCTACCTCTGAACACATTGTTTTATCTTTTAGCACATCTAATTGAAGTGAAATGATAACACAAGGAAATGCTTAAAAATGAAGTAGACTGATTGCCTTTATTAGCCTTCCCTCTTCTGGTTTTTCAGACATGTACATGTTTAAGGTTATACTTGTGTCTTTAAACAAAAAAAAAATACAGGTACAAAAGCTAGTCCTTATATGCGATGTCCTCAGTTTTCATGTTGCCTGCAGAACACTCTCCCTTTTGCATCCCACACTTTTGTATATCGTTCCTCCTCTTGGATTCAATAGTTTCATATGGGATGGGTCTTTTAGGGCTGCAGTGGAGCCTTGAGTGGTTTTAGTTTATGGGGGATTCAGGGGTGAGAGCTGCAACCTTTTTTTTTTCTTATTTCTCCCCTTCATCATTTATGAGAAAATGGTATTCCTTGTTGCTTCCTCTTCATGTAGTTTGTAGCCTGAAAAATCCATGGTCTGAACTGAGTTCTGGTGATAATGTATAGCACTGGACTGAGTGTAACTCGTTTCTACGAACAGGAACATGACTTACTATCAGTCCAATATTCTCTGTTATCACCAGTTTGTTTACTGCATTAATTCAATGATCACAGTACAGTAGAGAATTTGCAGTCAGGCAGGTAGATTTTGTTTCACTTATTTTTCATGCACAGTTTCTGTGCTTGTCACCCAAGATTGCATTTTGTTATTTACAGCACTATTCTTCAACCCCTTGTTCAAGAATCAAGAGCAAAGCTGAGCATAATGAGAGACAAAAGCTTCATATCCAGGCTAGTTTAAATCTCATTTGCTTAAGACAGTTGACAGAATAGCAGAATGTACAGTAACACATATTTTATGTAGAAGTCTGGAACTCGTGACTGTACTCTTCAATGGAAACGCAGGTTTTTATGAGGCCTCAGATCAACTATACGTGGCAAAAGTCAGAGAGAATTCAGAGTTATGACTTGGTATTTTCAGTTAAGATGACAGATCTTTGCAACTGTAGTTATGTAACAGTAACTCATGGATAATCTTCAGTGCATTCTTACAGCATTGTGCATTTCTTGGGTCAAAATGGGGGCGATAATGGAGAACACTGGACTGGAAATACAGTTTATTTGAGCGCGTGATTTAAAATGTTACAACAGCAGCATGCATGTGTACATTTGTGTTTCTGCCATAACACTTCAGCCATCATGTAACAACACTATTTCAGTCCAGTGTTCTTCATTATTGCCATAATACCTAAGCAGGTCACAACATAGGCAACATTGGCAGAAGACTAGGAATTTCTGCAAGCTGATGATTGCAAACCAGTTTCATACTATTTCACTTGGCTCACTGGGCTGTTAATGCTTTGTCCAGCAGGTCCAAGGGGCCCAGGCTTTATTAAAGTTATTAATTTATTAATTCATCTATACTTTCTTCAAAAAAAAAAATGCTTAATCCAAGTCAAGGTTGCAGGGGAGTCAGGGCTGTCATGGCACTCAGTTGATGGAAGGCAGTGAAGCTAATCCAGAACAGAGTGCCAGCCCATCCTATGATGTGTGCACAAGCACATCTATTAGCAGCTTGAAACGCAACTAGTCACCTGTGGCACGTTTTTGGGATGTTGGAGGAAACCAAAACACCAGGCAAAAACACATGCAGATAGGGAAAATGTGCAGATTACACAAAGAAGCCACCCCACCCTGGAAGTAAATTGGAGAACTAAAGCTTATTAATTCTTTCTGGCTACTCTGGTGCAAAAAAACACACAACACGAGTATTTTCAGCCTTTGATTTACTTTTTTGAATGGATTATCGCTTATCAACATTACTTCAAAGCAGATATCAAGGGGACAGTGATAACATTTAAAAGTAGTTCTAAATTGCATTATTGCCATACAAAACCATATGGTGCAGTGTAATCAAAAAACTGCAAGCACCATTTCAGTTGTATTGTTTCACCGGTCAACTCCCCTTCCCAAACGCAGTCACTACCCCCACAAACCTCCAGTGAAGATATCCGATTTAAAGTTAACACAGCCCTGAAAAAGAAAGATATCTTGTTAGTGTTTTCAGTTCATGTATTTCTTTCTACACTGACTAAATTACAAATATTAACTTGTATGTAGTGCTGTAAGAAGCTCCAACATCCTTTTTGTTTCTATTTCAAATCTAACTTAATACCTACTTCTCAGCATCCTTAGTGCTGCCATCTTTGTCCGAGTCATATCTGTGTTTGCTGTCATCTAACAAGAAAACCAGATACTTAACAATAGGATTATGTTCTTTTTGTGAACTACATGATTATCTTCCTTTTGCCCCCCCCCCCCCCCCCCACACACACACACACACACTTGAACTGCCAAAATCTCAAAAAGACATAATGGACATTTAGCCTTAAGCACATTTGTTATAATCTCCAATGAGTGAGCTTCTATATGCATTACTTGTGCAACAAAATTGGATATTTTTTGAAAAAAATAATACTTTTTTTCCATGTAATGCAATTATTTTTGCAAATTACTTATTCATACTTGTCCATCTGTTTTGCCCTGGCTGCTCCTTCTGTCTTTCACACAACATGCAACATATAAGTGACTTAGTACTGAGTAATGTCTATATATTGAAATAGTTTTCTTACTCATTTACTGATTTTATTTAGTGTAGGTAATACAAGAGATTTCTAGTGGACCACATGTGGCATGCATGTCTTACGTTGTGTAGGTCTGTATTATAATCTTTTGAACAGTAACAATGGCAGGACAATATATCAGGACAAATCTCTTCTCTGAGTGGCAAAATGAGGTTCTTAGAAAATAGCGAGTACAGGACAGATTATTTTTTAAGTAAGTCTTAAGCAGGGTGCGATTAAAAGATAGTGAAGAAGGCTAAGAAATATTAGGAATCACCACTGATATATTGGATGTAGAACATATCCAGATTGAAAAACTGAGCCATCCGCTCCCCAAAAGTGGATTGCCACCCCTAGCCCCTTATGTTTGCTAGTGCTGCAACTCAGAATTATGTGTTTGCATGGTTTCATCTCAAGGGGAGCAGATTGAGCTTTCCATTTCCCCTTTCTTGGTCTTGGTTGCACATATGGGGTTAGTGCTACTTCTGGTGGTGTCTACCTGGCCTGAGTGTTTTAGGGGTGATCATTTTCCATGTCCGTGCTGCCTGCAGTTACTCATGACTACAGGAGGTTGTTGCTTAATAAATGTAAACATCATTGATAGACCGCTACAGTTTTAAAAGCTGCCTTCTGAAGTGCATTTTTTTGTTAAATTATAATGCTATTGTTTTATTTAACATGAAGTTCTCTTCTGGATTCTTTTGTCAGTGATGAGTACTTTGCTTTTGAATGAGACTGAATTTGTCTTTGGTGCCATGACTTTATGGAAATGATTGAAGAGAATGCATCAGTTTAATGCAGCTTATGTAAAATAATTGATTAGAGTTAATCAACGTCAGTTTTAATTTATGAAAAGGCAGAGTAAGTAGCAAAATTGTAGAACTGCGGGGGTAAAGTTTTCACCTTTATTTATTTAAAGATGTATGGAGTCACAGAGGTGAGGGCTTCCACCCTGCCCACTCCATAAAATTGCTTGCTTTTTGTAATTGTATTGAAGTCTCCCTGTTGTTCATAATTGACTTTAATTTTTATTGTTTGAAGTTTGTTGTAATTCCATTCATGGAATTTTACCTTTCATCTGATTGAAGGAGGTTGGCTGTTTGGTGCAGAAAGAAAGAAATGTCACTGTGCCTTACTGACCCCGCTTTGATTACTCAGCCTACATACTGGAGGAGCTGACGAAAGAGGTCCTTTAAAATATCTCTCTATCTGTAGTTTGTGAACACTGTAGCAAGGTCTCACTGCATGAATGGTACCTGGTGGAAGATGTGTGCTAGCTTAGCATCAGGTCACCTAAAAGGGGTTAGCACTACCATCAACTAAGAAACATAAGCTCTGTAGTTGAACTGAGTTTGTGCAAGCATACAACTACTCATTCGTAGTGTAGGCCCATCATTAGCTGTCTGTGCTTTGGTTAAGAAGTAAATCAAAGACCAGCTCAGACCAGTAGTGCATGATGGATGACAGCTCCTGATTCTTGCATCCACTGTCTGCCAAAGGTAGCAGGCAGCACTGGGACCCAAAGACTTATTGTGAGACTTGATGGTCAAGGTAGAAGAGGACCAGAAACATATTTTTAAAACCCTTTGAAGGAAGTATGTACCTCAGATTGTCTTGTGTTGCTAAGTTATATATTTTCATTTTTTCTGTTCAATTTGCCAGCATATTATCAGTTGTGGGCAAGACTATATAAAACTGTTGTGTTAACATTATCATTTTTCTACCTCGAGAGTTGTATTTTCTTGTAAATTTTTATTTGTACTTAAAACAGGCGGTTTGAACTTTATTCTGAGTTTAATTCTAGCAGAGAATGAGTGCATTTACTTCATTTTGATTTCCTGCTATATCACAGGCTAATGTTAGTACGAACAAGAAACTTGAGCAGAAGGAGCCTATTTCTTCAGTTAGTATGAATGAAGTCTCAGGGGAAAGATCAGAAGTGAGCTTGGTAGTTGGCAGAGATCATGTTTCAAAGCCGACATCAGTTTTACATTCTTTCTCTGGAATGCATTTCAGACGTATCCCAAGCTTATTTTCTAAAGGGGGGATAACTTAGGAGCATTCTTAAACCTACTGAGTCAGCTTTTCATTTTGAATTGCTTTAGCACAGGGTCACTGGATGATGATGTTTCACAAAAGAAGTTTCATGATTGTTTTTCTCTTTCCTCCACTTGTTAGCCCCATTGTTTATAGCTATTTTAGAATTAAAAAAAAAAATACTCCTAAATACTTAATTTTATTGTGTCCCCATAAATACTGATATTGCTGAAACAAGTCATGAAGTGGATACATAATTTACAGCTGTAGCCTTTGTTTTTATCTCCATTAATTTTATATATTGAAAAGACTCAAAACTGTCTCAAAATATTCCACAACACTGTGATGTTCTTTTCTGGATTTATCAAATACAAAATATCATCCACAAATAAAGCAAACTTTTCTTGATTACAGTACCAATTATAGTCTTGAATTTCTGAGTTGCTTATTTTCTCTGCCAGTGAGTTTAAATATAATGCAGATAACAATGGAGAAACAGGATACCCCTGCCTGGTTCCTCTGTTCAAACACAACTGATCGGAGAGGAACTCCCCCCTTTAATTTTTGCCTATGATCCTTCATATATCCTCCTAATCAGCCTTACAGTTGTATCAGGGAGTACAAATGCTTCCATCATCTTACTCATAAAATCCCATCTTAATCAGTCGAATGCTTTCTGTGCATCAAGACCCATCAACAGCAGTAGTATGTTCTTACATTCTGCTTACCTGTGTATCATAGTTCTACTAATGCTGTCAAACATTTGCCTCCACTGCAAAAAAAACATGTTGTTCCATATCTATCAATTTTGGCAACATTGTTGCCAGTCTTTTAGCTAGGGTAAACATAAACCTTTTACAGTTATGGTTTAAAATTGACATGGGTGTATATGACGCTTGTTCTAACTGTCTTTACCCTCTTTGGGTAATACAGCCACCACAGCTTTCTTCGAAGATATGCTGGTGCTTCCCCACCTTTTAAAATACTACTCAGCAAAGTCTTCCAGATCTTTAACACTTTCTTCCCTGCTAACTTCCAAGCTTCCACAGGAATAATGTCTGTTCCTGGAGACTAATTATGCATCATTGATTTTATATTGTATACTCCTGTATCAGATACTGGCTGTTGAGCCTCATCTTTTGCTAACCTTGGCATAATTAAGTTTTCCACAAATATTTCCATTTGTGCTCTTTATTGGTTTCTACTTTCCTTTGCTTTATACAAATGTTCATAGATTTCCAAAATACCTGTAATACCTCTGTAGGATCTGTAGTTATTTTTCTTATTATAGGCTCACAACCCTTTCTACTTTCCTTTGTCTAAGTCACTGTGCTAAACGTTTTTGTGCTGTGGCATTATTAAAAGTAGTTGCTTAACAGCAGTCTTTCAAAACTATTGCATATTATCCAAATACACCCTTACTCTTAGCACTCTGCAGTTTCTCCTCCTGTTGTTTGAGATTCTCTTTATTTGCAATGCTTTAACATTTGTAAACCTAAATAATTCCTATTCCAACTTCTTCACAGCTTTCTCTTTTATTTATACCCTATGTTAAATGGAATTTTTATTTTATCCCCCTCACTAGCTATTCCTTCTGAAAAAATTTCTATCTTCACTAGTAATTCTGAAATAATGTCTAGGGTTGGGAGGGTGGCCTAATGGTTAAGGTGTTTCTCTTACAAACGCAAGGTGTGGGGTTTGAGTCTCACAAGGAATAATTGGCTACGCTTTAAATGGCTCTCAAGGGCAGTTAGCTTATTACTAATCTATGAACCTGTGAACCAACTGCTCTATAAATGTCTGTCTTTTTAACAGGTAGTTGGGAAAGCATCAATGTCTCATTCTTACTTCATTACCCCTCATTTTATCTTAGTTTTTATTGGTGCATGATCTAATGGTTATTGGATGTGCATTGAGGGTTTCAATTAAATGTACATGTTCTTGTGTAACATAACTTTGATCAAGTCTAGCCCAGTTAGTGCACGTTGGGGAGTAATATGTAAATTCTGCCTGAGTTCTTACTGCTGATGTCACATCTTCCATACCAAATATTGTAATAATTTTTTTTCAGAAATCTCCCTTCTTGTATGTTGTACCTTCTAGGTCCCCTTGATACATCCTCACTATTGCAAATCAAATTCCAGTCTCCAACTGTAAGTAATATTCCCTGCTGAAAGCTGATTATTTCTCCCAAAAATTTCTTAAGCAGCAAAATAGCAGTTTTTGGTGGAATGTAAATACATGCCAATGCAATCCTCCTGTTTTTCCAGTAGCCCTTTACTACCACAAAACTATCATTGTCTTTTCTCCCCTCTTCTGTCACTGTTGGAGCCCATTTTGCAGTCAGAATTATTGCTCGCTTTTCTTTTGCCTTTGATTTTCTGCTGAATACCCATCCTGAAATTTTCTCTTTGTTAAATTTACTTGCTCATTTTTTTCCAAATATGTCTCCTGCAGGATTGCTTGTTGTACTCTGCATTTCTTAATAAAATCCAGCACTCTTTCCTTTTTCTCTATATCTGTAAGAACATTTGTATTCCAAGATATTATAGAAAGAGTAGCCATTATGATAATAACTGTTGTTCTTCGTGTTTCACTGTTGCAGTCCTCACATATGGGTTATCCGGCTCCCGGTAGCCCTCAGTCAGCCCAAATACCACAGTCCTTGGCTGCTGCCGGTTGTAAAATTGATATCAGAACGTCAGGTATAAAGGGAGACGGACAACACCATTTCCTCAGTCTTTCTTGCCTCTGAGCCCGAAGCAGATGCAATTTGCACTAGTGCCGGTTGGCCATTTACCTTTGTTTTGCTTTCCAACTACCATGTTGAAGATGCTTTCAGATAAGTACCCTGTTGAGGATCCTCTTTTCTTGCTTTAACGAATGTCATATAAAGTTAATAACTGTCTTGCTGTGGAAAACAGATTCTGCACCGTGATTTCCATTCCTATTGTATAACTTATTTGAGCCTTGAGCACGGCGTCCCTAACTGCGATCTCTGTGCTTCCTTTAACCCGCGTACCATACGCCGTAGAGCTAAGATTTTTTATAAACATTTCGGAGACTGGCCTAAGTTTGTCGGTATGGCGTCTTCTGGTCTCCTGACTTCGGATATACTTAGGAAACGCAAAGACAAGGACCGCAACAGGCCTAGGGTTAAATCTGCTGACGACACACTGGTGAAATTGGTCATCAGCACAGTGGTAGTCAGTGAGGTATTTTGTAGCCACTGCAGTCTGCAGATTTTCAGCCGAAAGTCTCTGCTGAGACCTTTATGGAGTCCTCCATTTCGCAGGCTGCTATTTCATCTTCAGACCCTTCGCCTGTCGCAGCCTCAGATGGGTCTGGAGCCACTTTGCAGGCACTGGCTTCTGGCTCCTCTTCTTTTCGACATGAGACCAGAACCAGACTGACTACCTTAGTTCAGACTTCTGCAGTTGCTAGGCCTCCCCAGTCCCCTCCGGATTGCTAGTAAACCTTCCAGTCGCAAACCTGCTCACAAGTAGGCATTGGCCTCCCCTCCTGTGCCTCAGTTCCAGTTGGTAAAGATGGATTTCCCTGATTAGGGGCTCTCATCCCCCCCCCCCCCTTCAAAGAGGGCTAGGGAATCATCTCCTGATGTTTTGTCTGTCTTAGATTCTGACATTTCCAGTATGTCTGCTGGTGAAGAAGGAAATTCTCAAGTTTTTTCTGGCTTTGACTATTCTGATGCTGAGGACTCTATCCCTTCTGCCTCCCCTCCAGAAGATTTTTCCTTTGGGGATACTTTGAATACTCTTAGGGAGCATTTTAAATGGGAATGTCAGGATTTTCCACAGTCTAAAGAAAAGAATCAAGGAATTTTTGGATTTGCCACAACATAAGCCTCTGGCTATACTTCCACTTGTGGAAGTTGTGGATGATATTTTCATGGAAAATTCTTTAACTCCTAATTCTGTTCCTCCTGCCCCCAGAAAACCAGATAGGTATTACAGGGTTCCTGAATCTCATCAATTCCTTTTTAAAAACCCTACTGCTAATCCAGAAATTATTTCTCAAGGCCCCAAGGGTGTTAAGGCTACTATTGCTAAAAACCCTGTGCCTTCTGATAAGGAGTCTAGGGCCTTGGACAGGTGGGGTAAAAAAAAGTCTATACCTCTGCAACTCTTGCCATTAGATCCGCGAATTGTCTTTTTCACATACTTCAGTATCAGCAGCATACTTTGGAGGCTATTAAGGGTAAACTTGGAGATATTCCTTCCATGACGGAGAACAAAGATTTACAAGACTTACTCAATTCTGCCACTTTAGTTAGTAAGCATTCACTTCATTGTGGTTTTGACACTTTGGAGGCTTTCTGCAGAGCAGCAGCCACTGGTTCCATAATTAGAAGGCATGCTTGGCTCAGGGAGCAGCCTCTTTCTGAACCTATTAAATCTAAATTGCTGGATGTTCCTTTGCACAAGGACAATCTTTTTGGTAATAAGGCTGAGGAGGTACTGAAGAAGTTGGAGGATAAGGCAAAATTTATGCAAGCTGTAAAAGATTTCCATCAAGTTCGGCCTCCTCCGTTTAGTAGGCATTATCCTTCCAAGAATTGGTCTTTCCCTGATCCTGGCAAGCAGGGTCGCTCTAGGCCTAGGGGTTTCAGATCTTCCAGAGGGCAAGCTTCTGCCCCTCAAAGGGCTAAACAATGGCATTCTTTGTTAAATCTGGGAGTTCTAAGGCAGCTTCCCAAAGCAAACATTCTCAATTACTCCGGCCTTCTTGTGCCTACCTCTGCGGGCCCTGGGTTTCCTTTGGGGGAAGGTTAGCCAGGTTCGCAGAGGTATGTTCTACCATCACAGATGACAAATGGGTACTCAATATAGTAAACCAAGGTTAAAAGTTTTACTTTCACACCTTCCCTGTTTTGCAAGGGTGTACAGACATACCCAGAACTCTCAGGGCAGAGTTGGAAACTCAAATTTCTTCTCTACTGACTATGGGGGCTATAGAGCCAGTTCATGCAAATCAGGCAGCCCTAGGTTTTTATTCAAGACTTTTTCTGGTACCCAAGAAAGGGGGCACCTGGTGCCCTATTCTGGATCTGTCTATTCTAAACACTTTTCTGGTGATTGCCAAATTCAAGATGCTCACCCTTTAACAGTTACTACCAATGCTGGGCAAGGATTCATGGCTGGTAACTTTGGATCTCAAGGAGGCTTATCTGTACATCCCAATAAGGGAAAGTTGCAGGCAGTGCCTTTGCTTCAGGGCTGGGGAGCAACACTTTCAATTCTCTGCATTGCCCTTTGGCTTATCTACTGCTCCCAGAGTTTTTACAAAGTGCTTGGCTCCTGCCATTGCTTTTTGCAGGCAGAGAAACATTCAAATTTATCCTTACCTGGACGACTGTCTCATTCAAGCAAACTCCCCAGAGCAACTAGAAAAGGATTTGGATTTCGTGAAGAACATTCTCACCTCTTTGGGTTACACTCTCAGTGAAAAGAAGTCAAAGTTTGTTCCTATAAGGGAGATTGTTTTCCTGGGACTGAGTCTGAATACAGCCACCCAGATGGTATTCCTCCCTCAACAGAAGCAAGAAGATCTTTTGTCTTACTTCATGCATGACCCAGCTCTCTGCAAGGCAGTTCCTACAAGCACTGGGGTTCATGGCTTCATGTATTTTGATGATCCCATATGCAAGGCTGCATATGAGAAAACTTCAATGGTACCTCAAGAATCTTTGGTGTCAACACACAGGACTTAGACTTGATTCTTCCCTGATTCCCTGTCTACAAATGGAGTTCCTCTGGTGGGCAACAGCGTGTTCTCAGAACAAGGGTCTGCCTTTCCACCCATTGCCTGCCAGCCAGACTCTCACCACAGACACCTCAGATTTTGCATGGGGGGCTCATCTGGAAGGCAGGGGCATACAGGGGACTTGGAGCACCCAGCAGATTCATCTGCACATAAACTTAAAAGAATTGATGGCAGTGCAGCAGGCCTTGATGGCTTTCAAGGACCTACTCTACCCTGGTACTCTGCTGATCAGGACAGACAGTACCACAGTCATGTGGTACATCAACAAGCAAGGGAGGGACTCACTCCTACCCCTTGTGCAAACAAAGCATGAGACTATGGTCCATAGCAGCATCCATGGGCTTACATTTAATAGCCCAGTATCTTCCAGGGAGGCTAAACTCCTTGGCGGATCATTTGAGCAGACATGTTCTGGATCCTCATGAGTGGCAACTGAACAAGGACATTTTCCATCACATCACTCATCATTGGGGCACCCCACAAGTGTATCTTTTCTCCTCTCACACCAATCATCTCCTTCCAACCTTCTGCACCAGGGAGTTTCACAACAAAGCTTGGAGGGTGGACGCATTGTCCTTCCCATGGACACATCTCTGCCTCTTCTTCCTAGAGTGCTGCTAAAGATAAGGGATGAAAAACCAAAGGCTATTCTGATAGCACCAGATTGGCCCAGGCAGCATTGGTATATCCCCTCCTCCGCAGCCTTTCCCAGGCTCAGCCTTGGTATCTTCTCTTGGTATCACATCTGTTGGTTCAGGAAGGGAGAAAGTTCCTTCATCCTCATCTTCATACTCTGCATTTAACTGCCTGGCTAATACTTTAAATCGTTCCCAACAGGTGGTTGAAGTTCTGCATCAGGCCAGGAGGCGTAGCACCAGAAAATCCTATACAGATAAATGGAAGAGATTTTGCTCTTGGTTGCTGGCTAAAGGAGAAGACTCTCCTCATCCTTCTCTTTCCCTCATTCTTAACTACCTAGCAGGATTGCTTAATGGTGGACCTTCCTTTTCTTCAATCAAAATTCACGCTTCAGCAGTTTCGGCTCATTGTTCTTTTGAGCAACCCATTTTCTCTCACCCCTTGATGAAACAGTTCCTGAGGGGAGTTAGTAATCTTAGACCTCCCAGAAGAGCTCCTACTCCTGCTTGGGATCTTAATTTTGTCCTGGAAAAACTTACTCTGCCTCCCTTTGAACCAGCTGCCTCTGCAGATTTGAAGTTTCTGTCCTGGAAGACTGCTTTCCTTTTTGCTATTACTTCAGCTAGAGGGGTATCTGAGCTGCAAGCCTTAATGGCAGTAGAACCTTTCATTATTTTTCACTCAGATCGGGTTTCTCTGAGAACTAATCCCTCCTTTATGCCTAAGGTAGTTTCCAGTTTAACCCTTAACCAGTCTATTCACCTGCCTACATTTTTCAATAATCCCTAAAATAAAGGGGAAAGGATTCTGCACTCTCTTGTTGTGCATAGACAGCTGAGAATTTACTTAGACAGGACTAAATCCTTTCGAAAATCTGAACAGTTGTTGGTTAGTTTTTCTCCCGGGGCTCAGGGTAAAGCTATTTCAAAACAAATCATCTCCAAATGGATTGCTCATTGTATTCACTTTTGTTACCTGCAGCATGAGAAGGTTCCCCCTCAGGGTATTAGGACACATTCTACTAGAGCAGCCTCTACCTCTGCAGCCTTTCTGAGAGGTGTGCCTACTAAGGACATTCTAGAAGCAGCTACTTGGCCTTCTGTCCATAATTTCACAAAGCATTACAATCTATCTTTATTTTCTAAATCCAGGGCTGGTTTTGCCTCTGCAGTTTTGCAGGGCCTTCTTACCAACGCTTAATCTGTGATCCTTCCTCCCCCCTTTGTCTTTTTCCTGGGCTTTGGGAATCAACCCATATGTGAGGACTGCAACAGTGAAACACGAAGAACATAGTACAGTTGTGTACACTTAACATAAATGTAGATGTTCGAGTGTATTCACTGTTGCAGTCCTGGTTTCCCACCCTCCATTCCCCCTTTTTTCCTAAGGCACAGACTATATATATATTTTTATTTTTTGTATGACGTGTCCAGGGTGCTACCTGACAGTTAAGGCAAGAAAAACTGAGGAAATGGCGTCGGCTGCCTCCCTTTATACCTGACGTTCTGACATCAGTTTTACAACCGGCGGCAGCCGACTTAATATACCAAGGACTCTGATATTCGGGCCGACTGAGGGCGAACGTGAGCCGGATAACCCATATGTGAGGACTGCAACAGTGAATACAATCTAACAACTACATTTATGGTAAGTGTACACAACTGTACTTTCCCAAGTATTATACATGATAGCTTGTTTTGAATGTCTACTTCCAGCTTTTGTCTTACATGCACATTTTAATCTTTGGCAGACAAATCTTTTATACATTGGGAAAGTGCCAGTGTCTCATGCTGTAACAGTGGGCTACAGATATAGCGCAACACTAAACTCCAACAGTTTATATTTGTGATTTAGCAGGAGTTTTCTTTAATGAAGACCTTAAATAAATAAATTAAATGATTTTTCCAGAACACTCCCATCCCCTATTAACTTAGAACAAACACACAAAACTGTGTGTTTTCAAGAAATAAAATTCAACCTTCCAGAAGGAACAGTTGTCCCAAGTCAACAACTCCACTCACCGGCATAATTGAATTTAAAATTAAGGTTAGCCTCTCTAAAGCAGATTTGACATTGCATTATTAAAATATCACTTGATCTATAACCGAATATTCCATGATGGTTCAGGAATATCTTCTTGCCATCTAGCTATTTGAGGGCAGCCCCTTCATCTAACCTCAGTGATGGGCGTTCCCTTAAGTTGGGCAAATAATATTACTTGTGTGTGGGGTATTGTACAAATCTTCATTGCTTTTTCTTAACTTGCATTAAGGGGCTTGTTTGGTGACTGAGGGTGAACTGTGTAAAGTTCTCGTTCCTAAATGAGAAATTTTGTTTCAAAAAGTTAAACAAAGCTCCTGCTTATTGTTTTTCATAACTATAGAGATCTTTATTCAGAAACATAACAGTAGAGGTTTCTATTCAGAAACCCTCTACTGTAGCATAGTAGATGTATCCATGAGCTGCATCTCTGGCTAAATTTGTGGGAAAAATACATGCAGAATAATGTTCAGGAACAGGAGTGAAATTTAAGAGAAGGCATGACTTGAGATCAATATATATGTAATATTGGAGTGAATGATAATTTGTAAGGAAAGAAAACGTGTATGTATAATGCACAAAGTTACTGAAAAACATGTAAATGTTTTCTCTAACTGTATGTATACCCAGATCTACTTTTCTTTGTCGAAATTTCAGTACTTCGAAAAAGAAAAGTAGATGCCCACTTTAGCGAAAGTGCATTTCAACAAAAGTGCACTTTTGCTGAAGCCTAGTCGCCAAATCAGCTGACTAAAAAAAAAAATTAACAGAAAACATGTTATGCAGGTGGGCAAGCCCCCTGCACCCCCCACACCTCCCTACTTAAATATACCAGCTTCGAGATCGCACTACAGCGAGGAAAAGGGAATATTCCTATTCCGCACTGTATTGTGATCTCCGTACTTGGATGTCGAAGTTTTGGTACTTCGAACAACTGGTCTCGAACAAGTTTGTTTCAAAGTACTGAACTTCGTACAACCGAAGTAGACCCATATACCCATAGCATTGTTCAATATGTGAAATTAATAAAGGAATTAAAAAAAAAAAAAGGAAAGTTCTAGGTTTTATTTCCACCACAGGTGATTGGATTACTTTTCCATTACTGACACTGCTGTGCAACATCAGGAGGTGCTGCACTTCTGAATGTGCTGTCTTTCAGATGAGACATCAAAACAAGGTTCCTTCAAGGTTCCATCTGCCAGAGGTAATTGTAGCTCAGCTGTAAAAAAAAAAAAAAAAATCCCACAACATGTATTAAAAAGTGTAGTAGTTCTTTATTAATACTTCCATTTATGCTCAATTTTGTATGTACACATTTTGTCTATATGCACATGAATAAATGATCTGTCGTATAAGACATTTACAGCAATGTAAGAAACAAAAAAAAATATGATAAGTGTAAAAAACAAAATAATTTTTACCCCCTCTTTCAACCATTGCCATCATCATAACTTCTAAAGTATTATAGAATGATCTCATACCCTATTTTACAGTGACTGTTCACAAGGTATTCTCCATAAGGCCTATACTTCACCTATAATCAGGTGTGGATTATATGTACTGGGGGCCTCAGGCTGTTTACAGCCTACAGTACCCTCCCACTGCACACCTTTTTTTAGGACCATGCATAAGTATAGGTGTTCTTTTGGATTCACCTTTCTGGTTGTTTAAAATTACATTGATGCACTATTCATGCAAGACTGTTTAAAAATGATGGTAAGATACTTTCATCCACAGATGGTTCCACCCGACCAACAGTTATAACCCCTTTGGATGAACTACAGGAAATGGTATAAATATAACTAGCGTCACATCATATGATCCAGCCATGTGTAGCACAGTTTTAAACAGTAGAGTAAAGGGTGCAGAAATGTGTTTGTTTTATTTATTTATCCTTTGTTGACCATGTTAGTTCACCTAAGCTAGTAGTCTCTTTTCAGGGAGACCACAGTTGGTATTTATACTGGGGGAAATTTGGCGAGGGCATCAGGGAACTTCTCCTACTCCTTTTGATAGGTGCCATAGGATCTTTTACATCCACATCAGCTACTGCCAACTCAGATGGGCCCTCAGTTTAACATCTCATCCAAAGGGGTGGCACACACAGGCATGCAGTATCCTCCCCTTTTAGGTAAAACTGCAGTGCCAGCAGTGGATCTGCCTGGTATGGAATAGAACCCACAGTCTTATGCACCAGTGGCAGCTGTGCTGTCTGTTGAGCCACTGAGACTGCAGTTCAAAAGATAAGTATGTAATGCATTTGTTAACAGCCTGGGACAACCCAAGGGACGCAAGTGTCCCTTCTCAGGAGCAGCATCGGATTACTGTCTGGTGAAGCGACTTTGTCAGAGTCTCACAGAAGACAAATGAAAGCTGAGGAAATCAGACCCTCTACTACAGCAAGCAGCTATGTAACAGCTTGTAGTCTTATTTGTCTGTACTAAGTGCTAGACAAACTGTTGTAGCCCAAGCACAGTACATTTCATACCTGCATGCCTACAAATAAACAAGCCAAATGAAAATCTATTTATAGTTAAAATATTAACTTTAATGTCAGAGAGTCGATGTTGTTCATTTTATTCACATGTAAATAAACACACTGTCAGTATTCAACAAAACAATGAAACCAAGAAACAAACCCAAAGAACATGACTCATAAGATGATGTTCCTGTGTACTACAATCAATTTCCTTCCATTACTCCAGATCTACTGTAGTTCGTAACTATTTCATAGGTTTGCAGTCCAGGGGACCATTGACAAGCTTAACCCAAGCTTTCAGTTGCACCAAAGCATTTGCTGGAGGTCAAATAGCAGGCAAATGAGGGCTGAGGGACTCAAATGCTGTGCCACAGAAACTCTAGCTCACTGCCATAACCTTCTGTGCCAAATGCCTGACTAAACCATTGTGCCAGTAGCTCAGAGCAAATCTGGGTATTGCCATGGAGATTCTTTACGTAACTGTAAAAGGCCTTGCGGTTGTCTTTATTATTTGCTCCAATCCTGTTTTCATAGCTAGCGTTAGAGGATTTGATGAGGGATTTCAACTTTTTGTTGAGGTTGATAAGGGATTTTTTCCAGTCTTGGGGCTTCATCTTATTCCACATCAGTTTCCTCCTCCTGTTGTAGAGTTTGTTTATGGCAGGGGACCAACAGATTGGCTTCCTTTTTTTGGAGGAGAGTGTATTGGTTCTATTGGGTATGGGGAGATCTATGCATTTGTGTACGTGTTCATACAGTGCATTGGTGTATGATTCTGCAGTCATGCAATCATTCTTCATTTGCATGGGTGCAGTGAAGTTAGCCACCTCTGTTTTTAGAAGCCCAAAGTTAGCTTTAGCGAAGTTTTTCATGGTGGTTACCTGTGGGGGGTGGGGTGGGGGGTGGGAGGGATGTGTATTTCTAAGGTGATTAGTTTGTGGTCGGAGGATTTGACTATTGGTATAGAGCAACGGTCGCCCATGCTAGTAATGACCAGGTCAAGGATTTTGCTACCTGTATTGGGGGTAAGAATGAGCTGGTCTAGGGCATTGGAATTAATGAATTCCAGGAAACATTGGGCAAGTGTATTGGTACACGAGTAGTTTTCACAGTTAATGGAGGAGTAGTTGATGTTGCTCAGTATGAGAGTGTTAGGTTGGACCCTGATACTCTCCAGGGTGCTTAGGAATGTGGAGTGTGAGTCTTGGGACATGGTTGGAGACCTATAGCAGGCTACGACCTGAATCTCTGTCTTACCCAATGTTAGCTGCATCTGAAGCATCTCTGATATGTTATGTTGGGCTACCAGTCTGGAGGTGTGCGCATCATTTATGAATATGGAAACACCACCGCCTTTGGGGCTTCCATCCAAGTTCTGGGGCCGAAAGGTGTGGAATGAGTTATAGCCTGGTAGTGCAAGGGTGCTTTCTGCTGCTTTAAACCAAGTCTGTGTAAGAGCACAAATATAATTGTTCTCTATTTTGAGGAGTGCTTCGAGCGAGTGCATTTTGAGATTTAGACTTCTAGTGTTGAGCAGCATGACCCTCAGTTTGCATTTGTTTGTAGCTGTTATGGTAGTAATTTGGTCTTTGGAACACCTCCTAAAAAGTCACTATAGGGGTGGCAAGAGCCTTGACCAGTATCCAGAAGCCCAGGGGTGACAGAAGCAGGCTATCTCTGGCAAAGCATCGAGGTCTGTCAATCATGTCATTCGAGGCAGACAGATACTGGAACCCCTTAGAATGACACCAGAAACGTAGCCAGTTGTTGAAATCAATAATTTTTTGCTTGTACGGTGGTATCATTCTGGGTGATGTTCAGATGCTGCTCAGGGCTAGGGTTATACCCGCCTGGGCTACATTATCCGAGAGCTCCTCCATGTCTCTTTTCATGTAGTCCAGGCACATGTACAATGACAGAGTCATATTTGTACCTGTTGTTGAGGGACCTGAGTGCGCACATTATGTAGCAGATCCTGGCAACTGACAGGCAGCTGACTTACTGTCTTCTTATTCAGCCTAGCGAGTGGGACATCAGTGTGCATCACTGTCGAGTCACCTATCACTAGTGTGTTGGGCATGCTGTTTTGCCTTAGGAGCTTTGGTTGAGAGGCACATTGTTTAAGAGAGTTGTGTCTCGTGATTAATGTTGTGTTGTGGTGGTCAAATGTGTTTCTGCCTTGGAGGTCTCTGCTGTTTGGATAGATTTTTATTGAGAGTCTCCACAAAGGTGGGTGTGTGGTTTTTGTTTTTATGTGAAGGCAGTGCTGGTGTGTGTCTAGAGAGCTATGTGTTCCATGTGGTGCAGTGCAAGTGCTGACCTTCTCCTCCTGACCAGCTATTCCGGTCTTGACTGGAGAATGCATGGCTTCCAATTTGGATATATAAGTGCATCTCTCACAAGTCTGAGTGTTCGGAGGTAAGAGGAGAGGGTTGTCAGTGTACAGGAGGCAGTGGCTAGATTGCATCAGGATACCCAAGTTCAGGTTAATAGGAGAAAGCACAGGGAACTGACCTTTAGACATGCCTGGAGGGGTGGGAATTAATACGTACTGGAGCTGTTTCCTTGTGGAATGTTTGGTTCTGGTAGCACTTTGTCTACTACAATAATTGTTACAAGAAGTCTGGTAAAGTGCTAGACTAATAAGCTAGTAAAAGTGTAGGAGAGGAGAGAACTAGCAGATCTAAGGGAAAAAATTGAAGAGCAGACTTTGGCACAGTTTAGAAGCTTACAAACAGTCCTGGATACAGCAGTTCTGTATCTGGACTAGACTAGTTACAGGAAAGGTGAGAAAACAAGCACAAATTGGGGCTTTTAATCCAGAAAGTTGAGAGAGATGGAAAAAACTGCCCAAACGGCCAATAAACTACAATTTCTGGGCCAGAAACCACTCCTCTTGTGGTAGATAGTTCGCCTAGTGCTTACCACTCCCACTGATAAGCTAGAAGACTTCCCTCCAACACGGAAAGCCTTGAGGGCTCAGAAGCTTACAAACAGTCCTGGATACAGCAAATCTGTATCTGGTCTAGGCTAGTTACCGGAAAGGTGGGAAACAAGTGCAAATGCAGACTTTTAAACCAGAATGGGTCATAGATTAGTACTAGGCTAATTGCCCTTGTGGGCCATTTTAAGCCTAACCAATTACCCCATGTGAGAATCAAACCGCACACCTGGTGTTTATAAAGCAAACACCTTAACGATTAGTCCTACCTCCCTGGCATAAAGTGCCTGTCTTGGTTTTCGAACAGTGAATGCCTGCATGCAAAGCCAGGTTTCTAACCACCACACTCTCAGCATAAATAATCAGCCCTGCCAAGTCTAAAACCCAGGACCCTGTACACTTCAGTCAGAGCAGTGTACCACTACAGCATTTGAGCTGTCTCTGGAATAGACACCCCATACACGTCAAACAAAGTACGTCACTGAGACTCTTCAAGCACAATCTTGATGAGTGGATGGAAAACCACAGTTTTTCCCCTGGGGTTCCACCTGTGTCCCCTCATTGACCGTTGCGGAAGGTGCTGATTGAGATTTCTTTTTTGGAGATAAACTCTTGGCTAGGCTTGTAAGGGCCCCAGGGCCATTAACCTAGTAATCTCCTATGATCCTATGATTGTGTTAGCATTCATTTTTCAGAAGGACATGAAGTTTGAAGCTCAAATGTACATTATTATTTAGTGACTGCAATTCTTAGTGAGTTGCCAGAAAAACACACATTTTACAAGGAACAGACAAAAATATGAGGCAAAATGTGGACGGTAGAGAGGTATACCTTCCCCTGCTTACCCTTTAATTCCTTATAGGCAACTCAGCTGAGCACCCCCTTGTTTTACTTTTGAGCAGTATCCTCAAAGGCATTTTAAAAACAACTTGAGAAAATAGGTGGGAAAATGAGCCCTAACCAGAATTGCACTTATTCAGCCTTCCTCATGTTGGCTGCACCATGCATATCAAAACCTCTGTTGCATCCGCTCAAACTTTCAGTGAGCACTGAAATAGGTACTCTACTCCTCTACACTACCTTAGTAATGGGTGCTACCTCTAACCTTGCCCCTTCTCCAACCCTAACCCTACAACTTAGCATCGTTAAAACCTTACCGTAACACTGCCAGTACACAAGACAGACTCAGACATACAAACAACGCTACATTGATCCTCAACCTAACCCTTACCTTAAAATACACAACACCCGTGCTTCACTCGTCCCTGACCCTAATTCATACGCAAGCTCACACACACACACACACACACACACACACACACACACACACACACACACACACACACACACAGTCACCTCCTTCAACCCCACTTAGCTGTAAAGACATTCCATACCATCAACATATCCATCGTTCATTCATCCGTACTGTCGGTATTAAATCACACCCCTGTGTTTGTAGAAAAAATGCAGGTGAACCACATGTGTCTGTATCTCTATCTCCATCCATCCACAACCCCCTTTTACCCATTTTTGCACAAGGGGTCAGGGTATCACTTCACCAGTGACAATCATCTAGAGCCAAGGTTTACCCCAACAGGTGCTAGCCTCTCTCTTGCTTTGCTAGGTCAACCAACATTTGAATGACACCTTGGTCCTCTGTGTGCTCCCTCAAGTTCTACTTTCTAGTGATCAATTTTCTTTTTTAGGTACCTTTACTAATAGATTTATTACAGCTTTGTTACGCAAGTATATCAAATGTTCAGGGGTGACTTACACATTCCTTTAGTAAGTTTTATATGTCTATCAAGTGTTTTATTCTACAAGTCTTGAAAGGGTTTTAATTCTGGCCACTATCAAAAGATATGTTCTGATCCTTCACCGCTGTTCTGTCCTACACCTCCAGTGTTCATCAGTGGATGTTGGGAATATAAGAAATATTCTGTCTAGGGTACAAAAATGTTTATGCATGCACTGCTGTGCAAAATCATGACATTTTGTGATTGAGTGACATACTTGAATGCTGAACACATATATGTACATTCCTCCAGCAAGGTTTTAGCTCCCAGACTTGCTTCCCATTCTGTTCTTGTTTTGTTTTTGATGCCATTAAATGTCATTGGGAAGTCTTATTGATAAACCATTGTCCAGTATTCTGCCAACAGAATGCAGATTTAGTTTCAGAAGAAGAAAGAATATGGAGCAGGTATTTGCAAAATATAAAAATGAATGCCACCCACATGGAATCTTATGCACATGTACTTTTGCTGGACTGTAGGTTCTGTGGAAAATGTCTGTTAATTATGTTTGCAGTTGTGACAAGCTCTGTTTTCCTGGGCCCAGTAATCAAAAAAGCCTCAATCCTCACCACTGACAGCGGAGAGAGAGAGAGAGAGAGAGACAATCACTAAAAAACAAAATGGTTTACACAGTATTTCAAATGCAGTTGTCTGCATCAAGCATAGTTCCCTCAAGAGCACACAGGGAACACGCTTCACTGGGACTGGAGACTCTGTCTCTCCAGATCCCAAACCACTTTGGAGCACTGTTTCCTATTTTCAAGTATCTGTCACACACACACACACACCTGATTTTTCACACACATACACCCCTACCTGGAAAGGCTGACACAGATTCACCAGCTGTGTCCCCTCTCTCCAGACTGCAGGGTATATTGCTGCCACCAGTCAGATACTCTAAGGTTCTTACAAAGAGTAACCAATTGTACTGTGTCAAATTAATACTGATATAAATGACAGAGTATGACCAAGCAGTAAGGCTTATTGGAGTGGCCACAGTGTCACAAGTACTATCAAGATGTTAAAAGTATTCTCTGAAATACCAGCCACAATGAAGAGGTATACAAAATTATTTAACAATGGATAATAAAGTAGAGAATGGGAGAACACTTAATATTTAGTTACAATAAACAATAGAGTTTTCAGTCACAGGAAATGTAAAAGTTGCACATTTGGATAGCATCTCACATTTGCAGACAAAGGAATAATAATACTAAACTAATATCACTGTACTTTTCCTAGCTGAACTAAAGAGAACTGTCCCTAGTTAACTCACTATAGCAAGGCAAGATGTACTGCTGAGATGCTCACTTCCATAAGGCAAGATGAGGTACTACACACTGACTGAACTGTACAACTAACAACTGAACTACTAACAATTGAACTGTGATAACTGACATAGATCTTTTATATCAGATTCTAAAGAAAAACAAACAACAAATTGATGCTGCCAGAGTTCTATCCTTCAGCTGGTTATAGAATGACATCACATCTAGTCACCTGACTGGGACATTACAGATTCAGAACTCTGTTAAGATTCTGTTGCAGCATTTTTAACATAAGCAACTTTTACAAATACATTTTAATACAAGCATCTGTACAAATCAGTATGACAGTCAAATTACACAAGACCACCTACAAAACTTCAGCCAGCCTTGCTGACATATGCCACACACACACACACACACACACACACACACACACACACACACACACACAGCCTCACCTCTCCCAGTACAGCTGGCAATACCTCACAATGTCACAGTTGTAACTACGGCAAAAATCTGCACTGGTACATTTAAAATACAGCATTGCATAAAATGTGATCATAGGCGGATTATTTGCATGACAGTGCATATATGGGTTCTTTTACATAGGATAAAATTTAGAATTTTTAAAAAACACACAGCTGTATATTTAAGTGACAGCACATGTAAATCAAAGAGCAGTGCACTATACATTTATTAATACAGTCTCCTTTACTTTGATGGAATAGATAGTGTCATAACAGTGGTTATTGCATCTGATTTATTTATTTAATTTATTTATTGACATTTGTTGACTGGGAAAGTCCACTGGGTCAGAAACCCATTTTCAGTGGAGGCCTGGGGAGAAAAGCTCCACAAAGTATTAGAGTAAACAAGTTTAACGTAAGTGTAATCAAATGTTACATGTATAAGAGGCAAACATAATGCATTTCAATACAGCACAGAGTTTACATTAGTAAGCTTTAGGAGTCACTAAGTATGGATAGAAAAAAATTACATGTATAGAAAAGTATAGACATTCAAACAGTACCATCTGTAGTGTGAGTAAAGGAAAATATTGCATAGCTAGGCATAAAAAAGTTGTAGGACTGGTTAGTATACATTGTACAATACAAATATCAGTTAATGGGCTGTCTTAAGGTGGTTTGTTTGTATGGCAGGTACAGGATGGATTATTTGGGTAGTATGATTTTAGTGCTATCTTCAAGGTTTTTATGCAGTCAATTTGAGTTATTTGGGAGGGTAAGTTGTTCCATAGTTTGGCGATGCTATGGGAGTACAGACATTGTCCAGCCCTTTTGTTGGGTTTTGTTATGGTTAGCAGCTGTTTGCATGATGATCTTAGTGTTCGAGTAGGAGCATAGGTTTGTAGGATTGAGTTAAGTACTGGGCAGTCATTGGGTCTGAAGATTAGTTTGTGGGTTGAAGCTAGTTGGCTATAGTAAAGAAACCGAAACAGAGCAAAAGTAAGCCCAACAAAATGGGGGGCTGTGCCCCCCCACACCCCCTCTATTTAAATATACCAACTCCAAGATCATACTAAACAGAAGCGATGGCAGAGTTCACCATGGTGACAAGTGGTTCCTTTCACAGGGAAAGGAATTCAGCAGTCCGTGCATTTGCTGAAATGCCATTTCAGAGAAATCAGCTCAGGTAAGTCAGATTCGTTTAAACGTACTTTCGTTTAAACAAAAGTAGACTTATACACACACTCACACACACACACATACATATATATATATATATATATATATATATATATCTTAATACAGGTACATATGGTACATGCTACTAAACCACATAACATTTGAGGTTTGTGGTGCTTTACTGTTTCCGATAATTATTAACATGAGTTAAAGAACAAAGCAAGAAGCACGTGCTGAATATTGTCTCAGAAATGCAAATTTCCAATTTTTCTTCATATCTGGGGGGGGGGGGGGACTTTAATAAAAGTTATATTTTTCATATTAACTAATTAACACCTATGTTATGTGGAATGTCACACCTCAAGCAGCCTACACACAAAATTCTAGAGTTTTCTGAAAAGATAAGATATTTTGTGAACAGTCAAAGCTATTAAAACTGTACAAATAGCAGTGTTATCAGTGAGAAGTGTTATTTGCAGTGACAATAGTCAGTGCATTTATAATTTTCCATGAATACTATAATATATTATTAATTCACATATACCCAGAATTACAATTTTTTGCTAAATATTCATAAACAAATTGTCATATCTTGGAAAATGTACCACATTGATATGTATTGTTCTAGAAAACTGTGGTTAACCAGATGTAAGCTTTCAAAAGACCACAAGGAATTTTTCTCTGAGTCCATGTTTATTTAGATATTTACAGAAGTATAAAAACATATGTTTAATTGTATAATTAGCAGTACAAATACCACTGAATATCTCTCATGATCTGCAGCTTATAGTGCAAATATCAATGGCAGTTTTCTTCAGCAGTATCTAAGGTTTTGCCTGATACAATGCAACAGTTTCTAGTCACTTGGTTTTGAAATATTAAGTATATATGGACATATTGTTTATTTTCATAATTGCTAACAAACAACTAGGAATATCTCAAGTACAGTGTAACATAAATGGATACTAGCAATAAATTTTCATGTCTCTCACCATAGTATTTCACACCATACACATCAATAGCATGTAGGTGTCTCAGTTATGAAAGTATGATCATAAATATGAAAATATGAGTAATAAGTGGCAAACAGTGATACATTCTTCCACTACAGGACATCCTAGATTAACCATCTTAGTTTAATTTTTTTAATAAATCCTTGCCTTTTCTAATATTACATTATGATTAACTAGTAATTCGCTTTGTTAAAGAAAACAGATCCAAAAAAAGATCTGGACATCATTAAGGATCTATGGGTTTTAACTGGAAGTATACAAAAAGATGTTATAGGTGTGAGTGAGTAAAAAAGGGAAAAGGTAGGGAAGATTAAGTGGTGATGAGTGAGAGGTATTAAATTTGGGAGGTTGAAATTAGTAAATGGAGAATAATAGTATGCAATGTCAAGAGAAGAGATCTGTCTTCTGACTTTGATTATTGAGGGTAGTATGGATGCTGCAGAAATTATTTTGCCTTGTATATATTCATATTTCTCTGTGATTTTGTACTGTTAAGTATTTTACAACTTGAATTGTTAGTTTTTTCTTATTTTTTTAATTACTTTCCTGGAGCTTTTCTCCTCAGGTCTCCACTGAAAAGGGGCCCTCTGGGCCCAGTCGGACTAACTTGGTTAACAAATGTAAAAATAAAATAAATAAGTAACATTTAAGAATGACAGGAGAAACAATAAACAAGAGCAGTGGGACTGAATGTAGTTATGCAAGAAAAGGTATAAAGTTTAAAGTGGAGAAATTCTGACAAAAGCTGAGAATTAGAGTTTGTTGCATTTCATATAAAATTTACACTTGTATGTTTGTATTTATATATACTTGTGTGTCTGTATTTCTATGTAAATGTATACATGCACATATACATAGAGTAGTAAATCTACATATGCACATAGAGAAATACAACACAAGTAGCATTTATCTAATGTTTATCCTTAGATAATTACTTGTCAAAGCTTCAACCCAATGAAAAACCCTAAAATAAGTATTTTCTGTTGGGGGACAAGCCCTTTATCCCCTTACTTAACAGATACCAATTCCATTGTTACACGGTAGCAAACTGAACTGAAAATCTCAAAAAATAACTGGATCACTGTTAGTGCTGTGGTAAAAAATTTGCCTGCGATGATTTTCTTTGAGAAAAAGCAGTCGGTGAGTGGCACTTGTTCCAGTTCTCATTTTTAAGTTGCGTCTGCATCTTTTTTTTTCTGAATTATCTGAAGAGAATCCTACAAGTTCATTTGTGTTTGGTGTGTGTGTGTGTGTGTGTGTGTGTGTGTGTGTGTGTGTGTGTGTGTGTGTGTGTGTGTGTGTGTGTGCACACATACACACATGTCTCATGAAATATCAAATATTCAAACAGAAATCACTTTAGAGCAAATCTAAAGTGATCAAAAATATGGAAAACTAAATTTATTTATTTATTTATGTATTTTTGCAGGGCTTAAGCCTCTATGCACCCCCCATACCCCCTGATAATTATATATTCTAGCTATGGGACCACACTATAGAGGGGTAGGTAACATATTTATCTACTGTATATTATTAAGGGCAAATTCCCTTATCCTGCTGCAGTGCGATTCCATAAAAAAAAGTTGGTGGCAAAAACTCCATTTGAAAGCATATTCTTCATACGAGCATTCACTCTTTTTTTTTTTTTTACTACAGAAAAAAAAGCATTTGCTCATATGAATGTTCATAAAAATATTCATATATATATATATATATATATATATATCACAGTACCTCATATTGCATAGAACACTATTTTAATCGAAGACTCAAAGCCCAACTACACAATACAGGTTTCCCTGCTCAAAATTGGAGCTTCTTCATGACTATTTGTATCTGTATGCATCAACATTTTTAAAATTCAGTTGGTGGGATTACGAATATATAGATATATAAAACATTTTCTTATACAAATAGCCTATATTACACATTATTTACAAAAATATTTTGCACATATTGCCACGTCTTCCAAAATAATATAAAAGACTTATCTTTATATGCCTAAAAGCTTGGTATACATATTAAATAGTAACAACCAATACTGACCTCAAGTGGTCAAAAGAAAAATGACATCAGTTTCATTGATATATCTTTCTCAAATAATGCTAACCTCGCATAATAATAATAATCTTTTTTAAAAGTATGCTGTTCATCAAATATTAAAAGTCCTGAAATTCAGATTTAGCATATATTTAATAATTTTCTGTAATCCTTAAATTGTTTCAGTAAGGCCAACACCATATATAGTTCCTAAAATTAAAATCCACCTTTTTGCTTTTGTTTGTAACTTGCACAGTGTATCATTTTTTATTGGGAGAATTGGAAATTACCCTATCTAATCTTATAAAATGAAATCTTGCTTCCTTATTTACCAGTATGTGTTGAAACAATTTGATTAGTTCTTTCAAGCATCTCAAATCACTAAGATGAAGTGAACGTTTAAATGGATAGTACATCTCACCCATGTAAAAAACACCACACTTGCAGTTTGCTAAATGAATCACCCACTCTGTTGAACACGTAAAAAACTCATGTATTTTAAAAACTGCATTAGTGTTGGTAAAACTAAAAAAAATGTTTTAGGTACATATGTGCAAAATACACATTTACTAGAGGGGAAATGCCCCATCATTTTAGCTCCTAAATAAACTTGTCTTGGAACATCAACATATGGATTTTTGTATTGAGATAAAAAACCTTGAATTTTTCCCTCCTGTAAGAATAAAGACATTTCTGTGGAAGTATTGTGCTGAAAAATTTAACAGAACTCAAAATATGCCAGAACTGATGTGTGGCATCCTTAATTTCTTACAAATTATTCCCATATGCGGTTACAAACTGTATGGGTCCAATGTCATTAGACTCATTATTTTAATTTTTATACTGTAACATATGTAGTCTAGATTTAGTATCAGCTCCTGACATCTGTTACTATCCTGTAGTCATTTCCCTTTTTTTACAAATCTTTTGTGTGTGTTGTTTACCACTACATCCCATTCTGTATCATTACTACAAATTTGTCTGACTCTAAGGATCTGGGAGTATTTCATGTTATTCGTAACAAGAGAAGGATGGAAAATATATACATGTAGCAAAACAGTTCTGCTGATCAGTTAAGACTGTAATGTGGCATTTATAGTACCATTCAAATGTTTTATTACAGAAACATCTACAAAGTTAATATTAAATTAAGTTTGGCTGTGAATTTTAGTCCTACTTCATTGTTTAAATCCTGACTGAATTTTTTAAAATCTTCACTATTGCCACCCCAAAGAACCTATAATATACATCACAAAAAAACATGGCTTAAAATGTAGTGAACTATGTGCTTTCACTTCATAAATGTTCAATGACGACTTCAGAGTCAAATAAAACAGACCCAGCCAATATTTATTTATGACATTTTGGTCGGTACTGACATTTATAGTTTAGTTATAAAAAATAAAGTTAACACCGCATATGCTAAAACGTGACTACTGCTTACTGGATATGGTCAGTCATGGTAGTATTATTGAGCACGTTTATGATTACTTTAAGGGTTGTTAAGCCTAATGCCTGTTATGTTTTTGGGATACTGAAGATAAATAAGGATGTAATGTCCCTCCCTTAAGGCCAGTTTTAGTTGCTGGTAGGTCCAAAACAGTAAGCATTTTCTGTTGATAAGGCACATATTTTAAGTGACTCCTGGCATTTGCTACAGAATCTTAGTGCCCTAGAGTTCAGTGATGATTTTTATTTGTGACTTTTTGTGAATTTGTTTTCTATTCCACATGATACAGTTTTGGACTGTTTTATGAGTATTTAAGTGAAGTGATGATCTACTGTTTACTAACAATGACATTTTTGTTTTGTATTAGCTTTTGGAGCTGGTTCTTAGGATTAATTTTGAAGGGGAATACTACCACCAAGGCTCTGGGGTAGCTATGGGAGCAGCTTGTACCTCCCTGAATGCGGATTTGGTGTTGTTATTTTGGGAAGAACATTTATATATTCACTTCAGATTTTTTGGATTCTCTATGCTTATTTTAGATTCTTGGATAATATTTTAGTTTTATGGAAATGAGATATTGAATCTTTTTTTATATATTTGTAGAATATTTAAATGAAGCTACATATTTTCTGAAATGTACTTCTTATGATTTTAGTAAAATTAATTATTTAAATGTGACCATAGACAAGATTTCGTTGGTCAGACATTTACATCTACTTTTTATTGAAAAGAAACCTTGTCCAGTTCCTATTTGCACTTTGACAGCTGTCACCCATATTCACGAAAAAGGAGTTTCGTTAAAGGGTTGATGGTGAGGCTGTCAAGGTTGAGTGAAGTTGATTTATTTAAAAAGAAAGTGGAGAAATTGTTGGATATGTTTATTGATAAGCATTATCCCCAATCCATGCTGAATGACATTAGGAATGAAATTTACAGAGGGACAGGTACCAGGTTTATCTGATTTTTCATGGCAGGAGTGACTCTATGAAAAGAAAATCAAAGATGAATTAGTGATAGTTCCCATTTAACTTGTAGACAAAATGTAAATGATTGTTTAGAATCTGGACCATTAATGCTTAGTAACCAACAGTGTTGAGCAAAAATGTCTAAATGTGGAAAATGCAAATGTAAATTTGTAAATGATGACTGTTGTGTTAATGGAGAGGGATATGGTAAGGTTTTAGGATGTCTGGGTTTATGTAATTGTGACCCTTCTGGGGTCATTTTTTAGTTACTTACATTTCCTGCTCAGCTTTCTATGTGGGTAAAACTAATAGAAGGCTTAGTGATAGAATTTATAAGCACATCTATGATATAAGAACTGCAAAACATGGCAAAACCCTGTTTTACTGTGTTAAGAAATGTGCAAATTTTAAGCGGTTTATATTTTTTGTTATAGACAAGGCTGCTAGACTTGAAGGAGGATGAGATACTGAAAATGTGCTGGATAAAAAAGAGCTAATTTGGTAACTGCGGCTAAATGTCTGTAACGATCCTGGTATTAATGATCACATTTCCCATAGTACATTAAGGAAAAGGCTTTATTTTTATGAGTAGCAATTTTTATCATTATGATTGTTATTTTTATGTTAATTTTTTAACTTTGATTTATAAATGATTAACTTTTACATGGTAGACATCCTCCATGGGGTAGTCATTCAGACTTGATTTGTATCTTTAAAAGAATCTTGTATTTTCAGTGAGATTCCATTTCTAATTGGTTGATTTGGTGAATAAATATAAATTATAAATTATGCAGTTGGGTTTCCACATTAAGGAAATCACAGGGGTCAACCCAACTGAAGTGAGCTATGGAAGACCCTTACCCTGGGGAAACCACCTTCTTGATCGTGGTTTTTCCTCTGCCAGGTAAGTATCAAATGGGGTGTCTTATTTAACTGATGAAATCCCTGAACTTTTATGGGGCAAAAGTCCTTAGTTCATTGCATTTTAACAAATCTGATTAGACATGTTTTTTGTGTTTATTTGGTTGTGGTTTGTAGTATTTTTGTTATACTATACATCATCCAAGGATCTCCACCACATAGTCAGACATGAATGAAATATATTATGGGAAAATTATAGATATAGTGTAATTTAAAATAACCAGCATACATGTCTGCAAAAATAGAGGTAAAAGAATTATCAGGGAAATTATTAATGACATAGTAAACCTCTAGACACTGAACCCAACCCAGTTTGGTTTTGTCAAGGGCAGGTTATGCCTACTCAACTTATTAGACTTCTTTGAGAAGGTCACAAAGCAGTGGATAAGGGCAAAATGGTTCACACTGCCTACCTTCCCCTGGCCAAGGCATTTGGCACAATACCCATTGGGTCATAGTTGACAAACTCAGGAGGTTAGGTACAAACCCTTATGCCACCCAGTGGATTGCCATCTGGCTTACAGACAGGATCTAAGAAGTTACATAGAGGCCAGTCACAAGTGCTGGGACCACTCTTGTTCTGTCAAGGCCAATGTCAGTGGTGTCTGGCCGAATAAATTTGCAAATGATTGCAAATTAGGAGCTGTCATTGACACAAATGTTCTCCAGGAAGGGCTGACACAGAAAACTAGTGTCAAAGCCATGGACTAAAGGTAATTGCCAAGAAATACATAATAGTGTCCTTCAGAAAGTCCTTCCTTCCTTGTAACTATCATATTGACAACACACCCCTAAGAGCTGACTTAGTAGTTAGGGCCTTGGGGACACAGACAGACAGTAAATGAGCCTTTGACCATCACATGTCTACAATAGTGAGGGAATTGTTCTTGTGCAACTTATAAGCAAAGATATGGCATCTGGATCTGAGGAAGTCATTGTTCAACTGCATTCAGCATTCATCAGACCTATCATTGAGTACAGTGTCCCCTTTGATATGTACTTAACCAGTCATATCCCACAATTAGAACTTCCACAAGGGTTCCTCACTAAAAGAATGCAGGGCATAAATAAGTAGCATGTTCTGTGCATACC